>NC_086455.1:136735722-136888222 GCF_028390025.1 Pseudophryne corroboree | reverse complement strand
CACTATTTATATATTTATTTGGGGGGGGAGTCAGTAAGCAGCGGCTTTAACTGAGAAATGTAAAATGGCAATGATATTAAAACCAAAACATGCCAAGAGAAATTTACCCCTTGATCTGAAATAGTCTTGTTCTTCTCTGAATTTATGTTGTATTTACCCTTGCTAGCTGCAATGTTTCTTATAAAATCAACAGTGTAATCATAATTATCATAGCAGTAATGCTTTTCTATGAATCTGTATTTGGACTTGTGTCAGAATAATTATGCATATCAAATGTTAATTAAAATATTAGTAAATATTTACAGAGAATGCTTGCTGCTCAAGCACGGATAAGTATACCCTAAACTTCCATAGAAAACTTCTCCATCCCTGAGACAATTGTTGATGACCATGGCCGGACCATGGCCGGATTAAGGCAGAGGTGACAGGGGCGATCTTCACGGTGCCCCCACACACAGCTGAGTTTAACTTGTGCAGTTCTCCTCTGTTGGCTGAACTGTGCATCCAACAGGAGGTCATCAGTATCCAGCGGGTCTTGCAGGATGGTGATGTGACATCCCGCGAGACAGTGGTCGGGAGCCGGCAGACATGCTCAGCCGTTGGTCTGTGATGGACCTGTGTACTGATGGCTATAACCATACAGCAGCTGCCACTGCTCTGTGAGCAGGGAGAGCAGCAGCTGGTAGTGTGCTCCTAGGCCCCTCCCCAGTAACCCAGTGTCATTGATCCACCTGCATGCTCACGCCAGGAAGAGCCACGCATCAGTCCCCAGTAATATGGCAGCACCCCGGGAGCCCAGCAGAGCTGTGGGGATGGAAGACATCATTAGGGAGCAGTGAGTATACAGTTTCATATATACTGGTCAGTGGCGGAACTACCGCCAGTGCAAGTAGTGCCTTGCACTGGGGCCCACCGCTGTCAAGGGGCCCAAAGCATAGCACCGATTCCAGTCCCCGCAGTGAGTGAATTGAGATGCACTGGGTGCTGTGGCAGCGCTTCCATACTTTGCAATGTAAAAAACCCCACCAAAAATGGGCGCCGCCAAGGCGGAGACCGACGCTAGAAGTCTCGTTTGACCTCTAGCGCCTGTCTCCTCGGCGACGGGCATTTTAAGGGTTTTTTTCACACTGTAATGTACGGAAGCGCTGCCGCAGCCCCAGCGTGTCTCAATCCACTGCGGGGGCTGCAGGGGGGGGGCTAGAATTATACAGCCTGCCCACACACACCCTCCCTTACTGGAACAGGGGCCAGGAGACACCAAGCAACTCGCAGGGGACCCCCCTGGCATCACAGAGGAAACCCCTGGCAACGCGCAGGAGACCCCTGGAAACACGCAGGAGACCTATGACAATGCGCAGGAGACCCATAGCAATGTGCTGGAGACCCCCGGCAATGCGCATGAAACCCCTGGCAACGTGCATGAAAGCCATAGCAATGTGCTGGAGACCCCTGGCAACACGCATGAAACCCATAGCAATGTGCTGGAGACCCCTGGCAATGCTCATAATCTAGCAAGGGAAGAAAAAGAAAGCTCTTGTGTGGGTGCACTAATGCTCATAATCCCCTGGCAATGTGCAGTATGTGCTCTCTAGGGGTGATGTCCTGTCACTGCAATGTTAGGGGTGCTGTCCTGGCTGTCACTGGTGTTTCATCTGCCGCTCTTTGGGGCCTATTTTTTAAAACTGCCATCCTGTCTGCCACTGCAGTGCCACTCCTAGATGGGCCAGGTGTTTGTGCCGCCCACTTGTGTCACTTAGCTTAGTCACCCAGCTACCTCAGTGCTATCTTTTGGCCTAAAAACAATATTGTGAGGTGTTCAGAATAGACTGGAAATGAGTGGAAATGAATGTTATTAAGGTTAATAATACCATAGGATCAAAATTACCCCCAAACTCTGATTTTAGCTGTTTTTATGGGGGGGGGTTCAAAAATCATCCAGATCCAAAACCAAAACCCGAAAGGGTGGTTTTGCCAAAACCAATCCAGATCCAAAACATGAGTGGGGATCCAGATCCAGAACCAAAACACAAAACACAACACGTGTCCGCCGCACATCTCTATAACAGATGAATGTTCATAGATTTCTGTGAGCAATGCCAGATAGGATAAGCTTACATAGACACAATAGTCTCGTTTGGTATAGCGTCAGCAGTAGAAACAGTTTACATATGGGGGGTCATTCCGAGTTGTTTGCTCGTTATTTTTTTCTCGCAACGGAGCGATTAGTCGCTAATGCGCATGCGCAATGTCCGCAGTGCGACTGCGCCAAGTAAATTTGCTATGCAGTTAGGTATTTTACTCACGGCATTACGAGGTTCTTTCTTCGTTCTGGTGATCGTAATGTGATTGACAGGAAGTGGGTGTTTCTGGGCGGAAACTGGCCGTTTTATGGGTGTGTGCGAAAAAACGCTACCGTTTCTGGGAAAAACGCGGGAGTGGCTGGAGAAACGGAGGAGTGTCTGGGCGAACGCTGGGTGTGTTTGTGATGTCAAACCAGGAACGAAACTGACTGAACTGATCGCAGATGCCGAGTAAGTCTGGAGCTACTCAGAAACTGCTAAGAAGTGTCTATTCGCAATTCTGCTAATCTTTCGTTCGCAATTTTACTATGCTAAGATTCACTCCCAGTAGACGGCGGCTTAGCGTGTGCAGAGATGCTAAAAGCAGCTTGCGAGCGAACAACTCGGAATGACCCCCATAAATCGGATCTTTCATGCAGTTATTGTAATACCCCATGTCTTCTGCGGTAGTCTTACATCTAATATGAATTATTTGTCATTAATTATCAACTAAAAAGCTTATGTTTTCTCGTGTCTGTCTAATGTCCTTCTTGGTTACTAACCTCTGGTCTTTTAATAATCTCCTGGACATCATCTCTGGATAGCAGCATATCAATCTTAAATTTCAACAACAATAATGGTCATTCTTCATTTTAGTCATTGCTAGTTTAAACTTGAAGCTGTTGGACATTTTTTCTGATAAACAGTATAGAGTTACTTACATACACTTTATAGATTTCACTGGACAATTGCTTGTATTTTTCTGATATACTAGTAAGTTTCCACAGGGTTACCCACGTCAGTACCATGTTTTTGGTGGAAAAGGGGTATAAGTAGGGAATACATATGTATTTCCGGCGGGCGGGATGTCGGCTGTCAGTATCCAGACAGTGGCATCCCGGCCACCAGTATGCCAGTAGCGGTGCAAGTGCAAAGAGTCCCCTGACTCCTGGAATCCCGACATCCGGCAAATTGATTGCCTCCCAAAAGTAGAGGATAAATGGGAGGAACACAGGAAAACTAATTTGCCCAGATTTTGCAATTTGTAATTTTGAGAGATACACATGAGCAATCATAACTGAAGTAATATATTTCTCTTTCTAGTGTTTGTTACAATAACATGTCACAAGAGAGTAACGTACAGTATTGCAGCAAGACTGCATCAGTTTTTATTAGTAAGAGGGACAAATCTAATGTAATTGCGTGTGACGGCCACTGAGCATTTCCATGTTTGTATCTGAGCATAGTACCTTCCAAAGATGGTAACTGTCACAATCTTGCATTTAAGTCTAAAGACACATTAGGGATTATGATAACCATGAGATTAGAGGGTGGTCTAGAAAGCTGCACCATCTGCTGCCAAACTGCTTCACCGCACAGCCGAATGCAGCCGTGTGGTGGCATTTAGCTGGGGACAGATGCTGCTGAAGGGCTCCACTGACTATGCATTAGTCTCTTTGCTTCAGATTCTTTAGCTGCCAGTAGGCTACGTATAAGTAAGGGGTTAATGTGCTGTTACTATGTTCACTTGGGTTCAGTTGGTAATTAATGCCTATGGCTTGATAACCTAGCTTCAATTTCAATTGAAAGCACAAATGAGAAAGAGAACAATTTGAGATCAGTCACTAATCATTCTGTCTAATTAGGAATATGGGTGTCTAAAAATATCTTTCAAGCAAATGTATGCATTGGAATAAATGGTAAATAATTCTAAATACTAATCTGGTTGCATATTAAATAAACATGTTGTATATTTGTAGACATATGGGGGGAGATTCAATTGTTTGAAAAGTCAGTTGGGTGTCTATCTAATAGACAGGAAAAAACAGACACCCAACCGACTTTTCAAACATTTGAATTCCCCCCATGGACTAAAATCAAGAAAAAGATTTAACAGCACCTAGTTCAAAAATACCAGATAATGCTGTAACTATAGTATAAAAAAAAAACATATAATGGCAATGTATTACAATCACTGTACAACAAATCACACATTACACTTGCCCCCCCCCCCAACTGGACTGACCAGGAGGTTTCCTCCCAGAGCCGGCCGCAGTTCCCCCACTCTGCCGCAGCGCCCAGGAAAGTGGGCGCCTCAGGATCGCAACCTTTTCCAGAGCCCCGCCTCCTGTTCAACCTACCTGGGAGCAGCCTGAAAGTCGTCAGGCCAGTTGCACATATACAATTAGGACTAATGAAAATATGTGATGCTAATATATAGCAGTACAAACTGCAACAATGCAATATAATGTCTCTGTATATAATAATTTGCAACATGAGGCATGTTCCTAGGGGCGGCATTTGTTTAGGGGCGGCACTTGGATTCTTGTGTTTTTCCTGTCAGCCATTAAAGTAACAGTAACTGCAAAATATTTCCACTGTACTGTATACGCCAACAATTATTATTCTATTAAATTGGTTATCGTCAAATGAGGGCTTATAACCAATCACTAAAAATAATAAAATGAGGCAGGTAGAGAAGGGGGGGCTGCCATTACTGTTGTCTCTAGGGGTGCCCTCACCTCTAAATCCACCCCTGTCCAAAGATGTATGAGTCAGCAGAAAGAGTCAGATTAGTAGCAAGAAGTCCATATAATAATTAGAGATGAGCGGGTCCACCACGAACTTAGCGATCTGAGCCGGGATCCAAGTACGGTTTGTGTTTTCCCACCTTACTCTGATCCCAAATATAAGGCAAAAAGAAAATTCTCCCGCTATCGGAATCTCTCAGGTTTTGGATTCTATAAAGGTCCCTGGTGATCAGCGCCATTTCACTCCGACTGCAGAGGTTATAGTGAACGGACGTGTCACTGCAGTGTCTACCCAATGGTACTCCAGGGGTGCTTTGTTTGGGCTGGGGCTGTTAAAGGGGTACCTGTGTCCTCCAACGTTGCTGTGTTCCATCGGGTGGCTGGGGCTGCTGTGTTCAGGGGTACTCTCTCCTGGGCTGCTGTATAATCATCAGTGTACAGTGTACCATAAATTATAATACACATATTATGAGTGACACTGAAGTTGGTCCCTGCTTTGTTGTACATAAAGGGGTCCCCTGCTAATCTAGGTGTGCTTTGCACCAGTTATAGCTAAATATATAATGTAAAAAATATATACATATATAAATATATAACAGTAATGTGCTTCGGCACTCAGGAAGAGAAAAGACACATACACAAGCCTGTGTAATGCCAACGTTTCAGTGCACCAGCATTTTCGTAGCCCTGACTGCCCTGCGAAAATCGGGAGAGTTGGGAGATATGGTACTATACCTTTAAACCAGGACATTCAAGGATTACACAGGCTCTGTTGCTGGCTGGCTGACTACAAGCCTGCATTTGGGTTGCAGTCACTATACCAGCTGTCAGGTTCCCGGCGATCAGGTGACCAACGCCGGAATTCTGACAGCCGGTGAAATACTGATGCCTAGTTTTCTGACTCAGTTGGTGGGTCCATACCACCAACCGAGTGGGAACAGAACCTGTGGCAAGCAAAGTGTGCCAAAGGGCCCGATGCGCATCAAGCGCAGCCAGCCCAATAGGCGACTGCAGCCTCGCTGCCGGGATTCCAGCAGATGGGAGTCACTGGTGGACACATACCCCTCGGTTGTGGCTTTTTTTTTTTTTTTTCAAAGAAGATCAGCAGCAAAATTGCTGCTGTCTCCTTCGGGTTTAATAGAGCCGGCTGGCACTAGTACAGTCCACCGCTCTAACAGGAGGTGGCTGTGCACGACTCCTGTGCACAATAAAAAGTGCTGTGCACAGCATGGCAGCGGCACCCAGTCCAGACCACCGGCCCGCAGCAGCAGGATGGAACTTCCAGAGTTCAGAGGAACTCTATGATGTACTGTAACACGGGCAGATCCACTGTGAGGATACCCCACTGGGGCTGATAGTAGGAAGGTGGAGGGGCACTGGGCAGCACTTCTTCCCCTTTCCTCCTCACTGCACCCCCCTCACCTGTGGGGTGTTGGTGTGTGTGTGTGTGTGTGTGTGTGTGTGTGTGTGTGGCACAGGCTTGGTGTTGCTGTATTTTGGGAGGGGGCACAGGCTGAGTATTGCTGTCTTTGCGTGTCTTGGGCACAGGCTGGGTGTTGCTGGGGTGGGCCAGGCACAGGCTGGGTGTCACCTTGTGTGATTTTAAGGCACAGGCTGCTTGTTACTGTGTGTGTGTGTGTGTGTGTGTGTGTGTGTGTGTGTGTGTGTGTGTGTGTGTGTGTGTGTGTGTGTGTGTGTATCTCTCTACCTATCGGGGTGGGGGGAGGGGTCACCAACATTTATCTTGCTTCCGGGAGACTGGGACAAACTTATGCCACTGGATAGCAGTGCCCAGTCCATTCATCATTACACTAAAATGAGAAATGCAATGAGGTATTTGGATAAAGAAGCAGTAGCAAGAAGACTAGCAGCCGTTACAGGAGGGATCCAAAGGGTAGCTGATGTCCCTAACTCAGTGGTTTCCAAATGCAGTCCACAAAGCATCCTAACAGTCCAGGTTTTAAGGACATCCATGCTTGTGCACTAATGGCATTATCAAACTGACTGAGGTACTAATTAAGTTAAATGCTTTAGGACCGCGTTTGGGAATCACTGCCCTATTCGGTTTCTTCCTGTTATTGGGCTTTCCACAGAGGGATTGTTACAGAGTTGTCTGCAATAACTCCACAAATTGCAGGACTAATGAAGACCAGGGGCAAAATTAGCTAAGGTTCAATTTTGGTGATTCAAGGGATTTGGGATTTTGTTTCAATTCGATTTCCATTCGATTTGGGTTGAACAGATTTACTGAAGCCCAAATTGAATGTCAAATCGATTCTATTGGCAGATTAGATTCATATCCCAATAGAAATCGAATTTCTAAACAAAATTAATGTCTTCCCATAGAACAACATGAAATCCCCTCATTTACTAAGGTTCGTTTAGAAATGGACCTCCAAAATGAACCTCAAATCGAACCTAAAATCTTCAAATGTTTAGAATGATCCTAGACATTCTATTTTGGCTTCTAACCGCTTCCTATAGATAGGTAAATGATAGTGATAACTTTTTAAGTACCCCAAAACACTTAGGGCACTGTGAAAGTAGCAAAAATGGATGCCCAAGACAATGGTATGTTGTGCACCTGCCTATACCATGCAAAACACCACCTGACTGTGAAAACTCTGAAAAAACATTCTGAGTACTGTCAGCAGCTTCATGAATTAAGTAGAGTACATATTTAGACTTTTAGGTAAAACAATATGCAAAAGATAGCACAAGAGCACAATATTTGCAAATTTACAGTTAATTATGATGAAATTAGCAAAAAAACAACAGTGAAGTAAGTGCCTATCCAGATTCTGCCCATGATGCTTACATCCTCACCAACTCATCCCTGTCTGTATAAAATCTTGTTAGACAAATTGCAGAGGGATGGTTGTTGTGTAAGATAGCAGTAAGTGTTAATTTTTTTTAATTTTGGGGAAACATATAGCCACCCAATCCTTGGCAGAATGCATATTTGTTTGATTCCAATAATATTTTTTACAAATTGCATATTTTTAATCAATATTTGCAAAATTCATATTTTTGCTCAGCTGCCATCTATTGCATAATCACACAAAACTTTTTTTTTTTTAAATGTAAAAACTATTTTCATGTATAAAACAATGTAATGGGTGTGCTTTCCGTTTAATTAGTGAGCATGTGATACATTTGGACCAATAGGAAGCATTTTACATTCTATTTGGCTGGGGATTTCATTGGGGATTTGAGGTTCAATTTAGGAAGGGATTTCATAGATTTAATTCTAAAACCCTTCTAAACATGACTCAACATCAAATTTGATCTTAAAATCGAATGCAAAATCAATTTTTACTGAATAAGGTAAAATTCTAAAAGTTTAGAAAGACCAAATAGAACCAATTTCAATCAATTTGGAAGATTCATAAAGCCCCTTCCAAAATATAATTTTAGTAAATATACCCCCTGGTTCAGATGCTTTGATAAATCTGATGGTGAGCTTCTCTATGCCCCCAAAAGGTTGGCTAGTACTGTTGTTGCTTGCTTTATATGGCACATTTCCTTAAATCCAAACAGGCCTTTGAATAAAGCAAGTGCCGGATTACCAAATATTGTCAGCAGAGTAGACTCTATAGAGAAAAATACTGTAATGGGCGATTCTCCGTGATGCATGAGACAGCTACATAAATTCAAACGACATACTTCTGCAAAATACCAAGATTTTAGTGGGTCTTATGTTATAGGGGAAGGCATTCCTACTAATCAATTAAGTTTTCATATAGCAATTTCTTAACAAACCAGTTTAAAAGGGAAAAAAAATTTAACGCATGTGATGCACGGAACTTTGTGTTTCTGGAGAATCACCCTAATGTAATGTACCTCTTAACAACTTAAAGTACATAAACCATAGACATCAGAGTCACATTACAGTTTCCAGATAGTAGACTTTTGGTTGGTAAAATTAAAAACGTATTAGGAGATAATTGTGAGGGTTGGCCCTGAGATTCCAACTGCCCAGGCCTGGCCAACCTGTGGCTCTCCAGCTGTTGTGAAACGACAAGTCCCATCATGTCCTGCCGCAGTTTTACTATTAGTGGATGCTAAAACTCTGGCAGAGAATGCTGGGATGTGTAGTTTCACAACAGCTAGAGAGCCACAGGTTGGCCAGGCCTGGCCTAGAGGACTCCACAGGGTTTAATCCATACATGCCTACATGATATTTCTCCTCACCAAGCCCCGCCCCTCACCGGGAAATGCCGCGATTCGCGGGTCTGCGGGAAGGGGGCAGGGCTAAAATGACACGAATTGCGTCATTTTAACCCCTTCCGCACCCAACGGACCCGCGAATACAGGAGATTATCTCTACATCCTGCCCGCATCACTAGGGTGCGAGCAGGATGCGGGAGACCTGCCCACTCTTCCGGGGGTGCGGGGGGCTACCCCAAAAAATGGGAGCCTCCCGCAGCTTTCAGGAGAGTAGGTAAGTTTGGTTTAATCCAGCACTGAATGTAGCAGTAGGTAGCGAGGAAGCAGGATTCTTTGTACCATCCATTGATGTTGAAGATACACAGGGGGAGAAACAAGTAAGACAAACACTTGAGGGTATGTTTACTAAAGTGCAGGTTTTCAAAAGTTGATCATGTTTCCCACAGCAACCAATCAGATTTAATTTATCATTATCTAGCACCTTCTAAAAGATAATATCCAGAATCTGATTGGTTGCATTGATCGGTTAACATCTCCATTTGGGTGGTCTTCAGTATGCCGGCGGTCGGGCTCCCGGCGACCAGCATACCGGCGCCGGGAGCCCGACAGCCGGCATACCGACACTTATTCTCCCTCGTGGTGATCAGTGGCGTAACTAGAAATTTTTCTCCTCCAAGCCAAAAAATTCTCTGGTGCCCCCCCCCCCCCCCCCCCATAATTTGCACCAGTAAAGCAATGAATCTGCACGTGCGTGTTGGAAAAAGGGGCATGGCTTTGTTGAAATGGCATGGCTTCGCATAAAGGGGCATGGCATTGCAGGAAAAGACTACCTTATTCCTCAGTTTTTGCAACCTGCACGTCCAGACGTTGGCCACCACAGGAAAGAAAAATAATCCTGATTCATGCCCCGTACATTATTTGTCATTTTTCCTCCTTATAGTAATGCCCAGTATACATTATGCCACATACTGCAATGGCCCTTAGACATTATGTCACACACAATAATGCACATGACACAATATGCACACACCATAATGCCCCCGACACATTATGCCACACACCGTAATGCCTGTGACACATTATGACAGGAATCGCAATGCCCGTTATACATTATGCTACACACTGCAATGCCCCTGATACATTATAGCACATACAATGCATGTGACACATTATGACACACACCACAATGACCCTGAGACATTATACCACATACCACAATGCCCGTGATATAGTATACAACACCCCATAATGCCTGACACATTATGACACACACCGCAATGTCTGTGATACATTATGCCACACACTGCAATGACCCTGAGACATTATACCACATACCACAATGCCCGTGATATAGTATACAACACACCGTAATGCCTGACACATTATGACACATACCGCAATGTCCGTGATACATTATGCCACACACTGCAGTAACCCTGAGACATTATACCACATACCACAATGCCCGTGATATAGTATACCACACACCGTAATGCCTGACACATTATGACACACACCACAATGTCTGTGATACATTATGCCACACACTGCAGTGACCCTGAGACATTATACCACATACCACAATGCGCGTGATATAGTATACCACACACCGCAATGCCCGTTATACCGTATGCCACAACGCAATGTCCGTTATACATTATGCCACACTGCAATGCCCCTGAGACATTATACCACATACCACAATGCCCCGTGATATAGTATGCCACACACCGTAATGCCTGTGACACATTATGACACGCACCGCAATGTCCGTGATACATTATGCCACACACCGCAATGCCCATTACACATTAAGTCCTACAGTAAGGCTTCTAATTACTTTTAAATTAGCTGCTCATTGCCAGGGTTTTCATGCTCTTGGTTCCATGCACGGTGCCAGGGGTTTTCATGCTCAGGGTGTCATGCTCGTTGCCAGGGGTTTCATGCACTGGGTGTCATGCTCTTTGCCAGGGGTTTCATGCTCTTGGTTCCATGCACGGTGCCAAAGGTTTTCATGCTCAGGGTGTCATGCTCGTTGCCAGGGCTTTCATGCACTGGGTGTCATGCTCGTTGCCAGGGGTTTCATGCACTGGGTGTCATGCTCATTGCTAGGGGGTAATGCTTGTTGCTAGGGCTGTGCTCCCAGTGCCACATGTGCCCCCAGTGCTAGATATTCCCCCACAGTGCCAGGTACACACATGACCCCAATGCAAATATGCCCCCCCCACCAGTGCCAGGTACACATTTACCCCCAGTGCCACATATGCCCCCTCAGTGCCACATATGCCCCCCCAAGTGCCAAATATGCTCCCCCTCCCCCAGTGCCAAATATGCTCCCCCAGTGCCAGTTACAACTCACCCCCGCTCCCACGCTGTTTTGTGAAGGAGGGACACAGAGGGCACAGCGCGCGCCTCTCCTGTGTACCTCTGCGTCTCCGGAGTGTCTGTTAAATTAAGTGCCGGTTTGTGAGCCAATCAGAGCTCACGAACGGGCACTTCATTTAATAGACCCGCCGGAGACGCAGGAGGGACACGGGAGAGGTGCGCGCTGTGCCCTCCGTGTCCCTCCTTCACAGCAGCGGCTAGGGCGCCAGCGGAGGGAAGGAGGGAGACAGCAGATTGACATGCGGACGACTCGTCCGCATGTCAATCTGCGCTAAACCAGTGGCGGCGCCCCCCGCAGCCCTGCGCCTCCAAGCCACCGTGAGGGCTGCGGGGCACTAGTTATGCCACTGGTTTGAGAAGTAGTAAAGATAATTGTAAGATTTTAAAGGTCCTACTATGTGCCAGAAATTATAAATACTGTAGGAATGAAATTAGGAATATTAATTACAGAGGTGGAATGTTATGGGGGCAGCAACATAGAAAACAGAGTGTGATGTGTAAGGGGCATTGTCATTCTAAGAATAATTCCATAGAAGAATGTAAGAAGGACAGACTGTTAAACTTTTGGAGTTTGTTTGGTGTTTCAGAGTGAGTGACAAATAGACCAAGGCAAATAGATATAAATAAATGATGATGATGATGATGATGATGATGATGATGATGATGAATGCAGTTTCTAGATGCAGCAGATGAATATAATTGCTTGTGGTCCAAAGGTATTGCTCCAGTATGCTGAACCGTCTTCTTTAACTATGAGTTCCAATTATTTTGAAAGGGAATCTTTTAGAAAGAGAATACAGATGTACTCCCCTAGTATTATGAAGATGTCCAAAGAAGTGGTTATGAAATAAATGATTGTACTGTAAGTGAACCAATGTCAGCTTTGCCTCCATGGTGGATTTGGTGGACTTTATTTCATGTTATTATTTTGACCACAAGTTGGCTCGCATCTGCAAATCACACCCTCATTATTTAGGCTGTTTGGATGTCTAGTCCTTCTTTTTATCCCAGAAGGCTTCTACGTACCCGCTGAGGATTTTGTCTCTGCAGTGTCTCTTCTCTCCATATCCATTCTATCCGCCTGGCTACTCTGCTGTCTCTCTAAATAAACCATCCTCTCCCCTATTCCAGCTGTGATGCTAATCTGAAAGGACATGCCCAGGGCTGTTATTCAGAGAAAAAATCCTTTCATTGCAAGATGTGGCTGCTGAGACTCATGCTTTTTGCTGTATATTTGTTAACCTCTTCAGTGCGAGAAGGGAATCTTGTCTAAAGGGGATTCTGTGATGGGGAGCTCCCCTACTGGTCCAAAACAAGGGGGGTAATTCCAAGTTGATCGCAGCAGGATTTTTGATAGCAATTGGGCAAAACCATGTGCACTGCAGGTGTGGCAGATATAACATGTGCAGAGAGAGTTAGATTTGGGTGTGGTGTGTTCAATCTGCAATCTAATTTGCAGTGTAAAAATAAAGCAGCCAGTATTTACCCTGTACAGAAATAAAATAACCCACCCAAATCTAACTCTCTCTGCACATGTTATATCTGCCTCCCCTGCAGTGCACATGGTTTTGCCCAATTGCTATCAAAAATCCTGCTGCGATCAGCTTGGAATTACCCCCAATGTCAGAGTCATTACTAGCTTTTCTGCTCAGTCAAGATGAATGGCAAGGAAACAGGAATTGCTGGCATGGCAATGAGGGTAGCAATTTCACTGGGGGCACATGGTCCTGATGTGACACCAATAGTCTGCGTGGGCTCCAGACTGCTTTTTCCTACTTCTGTGACCTTGGAAAAACCAGCACACACTGTTTAGCAGTCTTCAAATGTGTTTTTTGTTATACTTGTACAGTATGCTCATGTGAAAATATCACTGCACAAAATTCCCACAAAAATGAACAGTAATTTATTAAATAGCCCAAGCTGCTGGTTTCTCAGATCCAGGGTTAGGGGGTGCTCAGATTTTGCACTAGGGAGGTTCCTTTTTAGTACAACAAAGAGGGATCATAATACAAAAATGCCTATATTTATATTATTATTATTATTATTATTATTATTATTATTATTATTATTATTATTTATTACCAGGTTTTTATATAGCGCACACATATTCCTCAGCGCTTTACAAAGAATATTTGCCCATTCACATCAGTCCCTGCCGCAGTGGAGATTACAATCTATATTCCTTATCACATGTACACGCACACACATTCACACTAGGGTTAATATTGTTGGGAGCCAATTAACCTACCAGTATATTTTTGGATTGTGGAAGGAATCCGGAGTACCCGGAGGAAAATATTAGTGATGTGCACCGGACATTTTTCGGGTTTTGTGTTTTGGTTTTGGATTCGGTTCCGCGGCCGTGTTTTGGATTCGGACGCGTTTTGGCAAAACCTCACCGAAAATTTTTTGTCGGATTCGGGTGTGTTTTGGATTCGGGCGTTTTTTACAAAAAAACCTAAAAAACAGCTTAAATCATAGAATTTGGGGGTCATTTTGATCCCATAGTTTTATTAACCTCAATAACCATAATTTCCACTCATTTCCAGTCTATTCTGAACACCTCACACCTCACAATATTATTTTTAGTCCTAAAATTTGCACCGAGGTCGCTGGATGGCTAAGCTAAGCGACACAAGTGGCCGACACAAATACCTGGCCCATCTAGGACTGACACTGCAGTGTCAGGCAGGATGGCACTTAAAAAAAATAGTCCCCAAACAGCACATGATGCAAAGAAAAAAAGAGGCGCACCAAGGTCGCTGTGTGACTAAGCTAAGCGACACAAGTGGCCGACACAAACACCTGGCCCATCTAGGAGTGGCACTGCAGTGTCAGGCAGGATGGCACTTCAAAAAAATAGTCCCCAAACAGCACATGATGCAAAGAAAAAAAGAGGCGCAATGAGGTAGCTGTGTGACTAAGCTAAGCGACCCAAGTGGCCGACACAAACACCTGGCCCATCTAGGAGTGGCACTGCAGTTTTCTAGCGAGAGGATGAGTGCTTCCATCCTCATGTGACGCTGAACCACTAGCCATGAACATAGGCCAGGGCCTCAGCCGTTCCTTGCCACTCCGTGTCGTAAATGGCATATTGGCAAGTTTACGCTTCTCATTAGACGCTTTCAATTTTGATTTTTGGGTCATTTTACTGAACTTTTGTTTTTTGGATGTTACATGCTCTCTACTATGACATTGGGCATCGGCCTTGGCAGACGACGTTGATGGCATTTCATCGTCTCGGCCATGACTAGTGGCAGCAGCTTCAGCACGAGGTGGAAGTGGATCTTGATCTTTCCCTATTTTAACCTCCACATTTTTGTTCTCCATTTTTTAATGTGTGGAATTATATGCCAGTATCAATAGCAATGGCCTACTACTATATATACTGCGCACAACTGAAATGCATCACAGGTATGGTGGCATACAGTGGCCTTCCGTACCGTACTGCTATTTATACTGGTGGTCACTGTCAGCAAACTGCAAAACTAAAATGCACCACAGGTATAGAATCTAGATGAAAAGTATACTTGACGACACAGAGGTAGGTAGAGCAGTGGCCTTCCGTACCGTACTGCTATATATACTGGTGGTCACTGTCAGCAAACTGCAAAACTAAAATGCACCACAGGTATAGAATCTAGATGGATAGTATACTTGACGACACAGAGGTAGGTAGAGCAGTGGCCTTCCGTACCGTACTGCTATATATACTGGTGGTCACTGGGGGTCATTCCGAGTTGTTCGCTCGTTATTTTTTTTCTCGCAACGGAGCGATTAGCCGCTAATGCGCATGCGCAATGTCCGCAGTGCGACTGCGCCAAGTAAATTTGCTATGCAGTTAGGTATTTTACTCACGGCATTACGCGGTTTTTTCTTCGTTCTGGTGATCGTAATGTGATTGACAGGAAGTGGGTGTTTCTGGGCGGAAACAGGCCGTTTTATGGGAGTGTGTGAAAAAACGCTACCGTTTCTGGGAAAAACGCGGGAGTGGCTGGAGAAACGGAGGAGTGTCTGGGCGAACGCTGGGTGTGTTTGTGACGTCAAACCAGGAACGACAAGCACTGAACTGATAGCACTGGCAGAGTAAGTTTCGAGCTACTCAGAAACTGCACAGAGAAGTCTTTTCGCAATATTGCGAATCTTTTGTTCGCAATTTTGATAAGCTAAGATTCACTCCCAGTAGGTGGCGGCTTAGCGTGTGCAATGCTGCTAAAAGCAGCTTGCGAGCGAACAACTCGGAATGACCACCACTGTCCGCAAACTGCAAAACTAAAATGCACCACAGGCAGGGCCGGACTGGCCATCTGGCACTTCTGGCAAATGCCAGAAGGGCCGATGGCCACTTGGGCCGGTCCAGCGGTCACTGAGACACGCTGCCGCTCAGTCCGGCGGCAGCATGTCTCAGCTGTCAGGAGAGGAGAGCAGAGCTCCCGCAGCGCGGCTGTGTCTGGTCCTGCGGCGGCTTCGTTCAAACCAGCCGCCGGTTCGTGAGCCAATCAGAGCTCGCGGACCGGCAGCCAATCAGAAGCCGCCGGTCCGCGAGCTCTGATTGGCTCACGAACCGGCGGCTGGTTTGAACGAAGCCGCCACAGCACCAGACACAGCCGCGCTGGCGGGCGCTCTGCTCTCCTGATTCACCCCCGTCCCTCACAGCCCGGAGGAGCAGCAGCAGCAGCAGCAGCGGTAAGTAGCTGCAGCACTGGCTGCTGTGGGGACAATTGTATATCTGGCACTGTGGGGGCAATTGGCTGGCACTGTGGGGCATTTGTATACCTGGCACTGTGGGGGCAATTGTTTACCTGGCACTGTGGGGGCATTTGTATACCTGGCACTGTGGGGGCAATTGTATACCTGGCACTGTGGGGGCATTTGTATACCTGACACTGTGGGGGCATTTGTATACCTGGCACTGTGGGGGCATTTGTATACCTGGCACTGTGGGGGCATTTGTATACCTGACACTGTGGGGGCATTTGTATACCTGGCACTGTGGGGGCAATTGTGGATCTGGCACTGCACTATTGGGGGCATATAATGTAAATTTCGGCTCATACTGGGTGCTATAATGTAAATTTCGGCTCATACTGGGTGCTATAATGTGAATTTCGGCTCATACTGTGTGGTATAATGTGAAAGAGGCACCAGTACTAGATAGTATAATGGGTCCTACTATTGTGGTGCATGATGCGTATAAGGGGTGTATGGTGTGGTAAACTACACTGAAGAACACGCCCCTTTTGAGTGGCCACGCCCCCTTTTCCGGAGCGCGCGCCTTCGGCGCGCGCTTATTTACAAACTTCACATTTACATACCCCCACTTAAAAATTTCCACTTCAACCACAGGTTGTGTGTATTTTAATAGAAAATGATGTACGCTTGTATTCATCTGATGATGAATTGTTACTAAAGCAAATTGAAAGAGCAGCAGGAGTAGGAGACATAGTAGTGATGGGAGATTTTAACTATCCAGAGATAAACTGGAAAAACGATTCATGTGATACTGCTAGGGGCAATATGTTTTTAAACACACTTAATGATAACTACCTAGTCCAACTAATTGAGGAACCAACTAGGTACAATGCAATCTTAGACCTGGTATTAACAAACAATCAGGATTTGGTATCGGGTATTATAGTAGGGGAACCCATAGGAAACAGCGACCACAATATGGTCACATTCAATATCAGTTTCTACAAACAGCCCTATACTGGCTCAACTAGGACTTTAAACTTTAGCAAAGCAAATTTTGAAAAGATGAGGGTATTTTTCAGGGATATTGAATGGGAAGGTTTGTTTTTAGGAAAAAATACTACGGAGAAATGGGAGGTACTAAAATTCCTGCTAGCTAAAAATACACTCAAATATATTCCTATGAGTAGCAAAAAAGGGAATAAAAATCATAAACCGATGTGGCTTAACAAAAAGATTAAGGAACTTATGGGCAAGAAAAGGCGAGCATTTAAAAAATACAAATCTGACGGGGAAGCAGAGTCATTTCAGCACTATAAGGAATGTAACAAAAATTGCAAAAAGGAAATAAGAGCGGCTAAAGTAGAAACTGGAAAACTAGTAGCAAAGGAAAGCAAAGCGAATCCCAAAAAATTCTTTAAATAGATTAATAGCAAGAGATTAAAAAAGGAGAGTATAGGCCCTTTGAAAGACAAGTTGGGAGTCTTAAGCAAAAATGATAATGACATAGCGGACACACTAAATGAGTTTTTTTCAACAGTATTCACTAGAGAGGACCCAATTCAGGGACTGACACACAATCTCAATAATGACAATATCACACTGATAGGTACTTATTTAAGCGAGGAAGTAGTCTGTGACCGATTAAAACATTTAAAGATTAATAAATCACCAGGGACCGATGGTATTCATCCAAGGGTTCTAATGGAGCTTCACTCTGAACTGGCAAAACCGCTATCTTTGATCTTTGAGGATTCAGTTATATCAGGTATGGTTCCCAAAGACTGGCGTATAGCGGAAGTAGTGCCTATATTCAAAAAGGGAAGTAAAGCTGAACCAGGAATTATAGACCAGTTAGTCTTACATCTATAGTGGGGAAAGTATTGGAAGGTATTCTAAGAGATAGTATTCAGAAGTTCCTTGAAACCAATAAGGTCATTAAAAGGAATCAACATGGGTTTATGAAGGACAGATCCTGTCAAACCAACTTACTTGGCTTTTATGAAACAGTAAGCGCAAACCTAGATCAGGGTAAAGACGTGGATGTAATCTTTTTAGACTTTGCCAAAGCGTTCGATACTGTACCACACATGAGACTTATATACAAGCTACAAGAATCAGGGCTAGGAAGCACAATATGCACTTGGGTCAAAAACTGGTTAGATAATAGGAAGCAGCGCGTTGTGGTTAATGGATCTTTTTCAACTTGGACTGAAGTGCTAAGTGGTGTGCCGCAAGGCTCAGTATTAGGACCGCTATTGTTCAATATTTTCATTAACGACCTAACAGAAGGTCTAGAGAGCATGGTGTCAATTTTTGCAGATGATACCAAATTGTGTAAGGCTATAAATACAGAGGAGGATGCCGAGTCTCTTCAGAACGACTTAGTTAAATTAGAAGCATGGGCAGCCAAATGGAGAATGCGCTTCAACACAGACAAGTGTAAGGTAATGCACTGTGGTAACAAGAACAAAAATTACACCTACCTACTAAATGGGGTAAAATTAGGGGATTCTGTACTGGAAAAGGACTTAGGTGTCCTCATAGATAGCAAGCTAAGCAGTAGTACCCAAAGTAGGACTGCAGCAAAGAAGGCTAATAAGATATTAGCATGCATAAAACGGGGTATTGATGCTAGGGACGAGAGTATTATACTCCCGTTATATAAATCACTAGTGAGGCCACACCTTGAATACTGTGTACAGTTATGGGCACCGTACTACAAAAAGGATATCCTGGAGCTTGAAAAGGTACAGAGGAGGGCGACCAAACTAATTAAGGGCATGGGGACGATGGAATACAAGGAAAGGCTTGAAATACTAGGCATGTTTACATTGGAAAAGCGGAGACTAAGAGGGAATATGATCAACATCTACAAATATATAAGGGGACAATACACAGAGCTTGCGCGGGACCTGTTTTTGGTTAGATCAACACAGAGGACTCGTGGACACTCGCTCAGGTTAGAGGAAAGGAGATTCCGCACAATACGGCGTAAAGGCTTTTTCACGGTAAGGACAATACGTGTTTGGAATTCCCTGCCCGAGGGAGTTGTAATGGCGGAATCTGTCAACACCTTTAAGAATGGGTTAGATAAATTCCTATTGGATAAGGATATCCAGGGGTATGGTGCATAGTCATGCATTATAGTTACTATAAATAGGGATAAAATGCAATGGCTGACAGCAGCATCAGTCAGAAATTTTAGTCAAATCATCATGCATAGGACACCACAAATAGGTTGAACTCGATGGACAATTGTCTTTTTTCAACCTCAGATACTATGTTACTATGTTACTATGTTGTTAGAATATTAATTATATTTGTAAGAGCATAGACTAATAAGTGGGAGGAGTCAGGAATAGTAAGGGGAGGAGTCACAAAGGTGGGCCTGTGTGCTTCAAAAATGCCAGGGCCTATTTTTAGTCCCAGTCCGGCCCTGACCACAGGTATAGAATCTAGATGGATAGTATACTTGACGACACAGAGGTAGGTAGAGCAGTGGCCTTCCGTACCGTACTGCTATATATACTGGTGGTCACTGTCAGCAAAACTCTGCACTGTACTCCTCCTATATAATAATGCTGGTCCCCAGTACCCACAATAAAGCAGTGTGAGCACAGATATATGCAGCACACTGAGCACAGATATGGAGCGTTTTTCAGGCAGACAACGTATAATACTGGTGGTCACTGGTCAGCAAAACTCTGCACTGTACTCCTCCTATATAATAATGCTGGTCCCCAGTACCCACAATAAAGCAGTGTGAGCACAGATATATGCAGCACACTGAGCACAGATATGGAGCATTTTTCAGGCAGACAACGTATAATACTGGTGGTCACTGGTCAGCAAAACTCTGCACTGTACTCCTCCTATATAATAATGCTGGTCCCCAGTACCCACAATAAAGCAGTGTGAGCACAGATATATGCAGCACACTGAGCACAGATATGGAGCGTTTTTCAGGCAGACAACGTATAATACTGGTGGTCACTGGTCAGCAAAACTCTGCACTGTACTCCTCCTATATAATACTGCTGGTCGCCAGTCCCCACAATAAAGCAGTGTGAGCACAGATATATGCAGCACACTGAGCACAGATATGGAGCGTTTTTCAGGCAGAGAACGGATAAAACTGGTGGTCACTGATCAGCAAAACTCTGCACTGTACTCCTCCTATATAATACAGTTGCTCCCCAGTCCCCACAATTAAGCAATAAGCACAAATATTTGCAGCAACATTAATAAACGGAGAGGACGCCAGCCACGTCCTCTCCCTAGCATTTCCAATGCATGAGTGAAAATGGCGGCGACGCGCAGCTCCTTATATAGAATCCGAATCTCGCGAGAATCCGACAGCGGGATGATGACGTTCGGGCGTGCTCGGGTTAACAGAGCAATACTGGAGTATCCGAGTATGCCTCGGACCCGTGTAAAATGGGTGAAGTTCGGGTGGGTTCGGATTACGAGGAACCGAACCCGCTCATCACTAGTGTATATATATATATACACTGCTCAAAAAAATAAAGGGAACACTAAAATAACACATCCTAGATCCGAATGAATTAAATATTCTTATTAAATACTTTGTTCTTTACATAGTTGAATGTGCTGACAACAAAATCACACAAAAATTATCAATGGAAATCAAATTTATTAACCCATGGAGGTCTGGATTTGGAGTCACCCTCAAAATTAAAGTGGTAAAACACACTACAGACTGATCCTACTTTGATGTAATGTCCTTAAAACAAGTCAAAATGAGGCTCAGTAGTGTGTGTGGCCTTCACGTGCCTGTATGACCTCCCTACAATGCCTGGGCATGCTCCTGATGAGGTGGCGGATGGTCTCCTGAGGGATCTCCTCCCAGACCTGGACTAAAGCATCCGCCAACTCCTGGACAGTCTGTGGTGCAACGTGGCATTGGTGGATGGAGCGAGACATGATGTCCCAGATGTGCTCAATTGGATTCAGGTCTGGGGAACGGGCGGGCCAGTCCATAGCATCAATGCCTTCGTCTTGCAAGAAACTGCTGACACACTCCAGCCACATGAGGTCTAGCATTGTCTTGCATTAGGATGAACCCAGGGCCAACCGCACCAGCATATGGTCTCACAAGGGGTCTGAGGATCTCACCTCGGTACCTAATGGCAGTCAGGCTACCTCTGGCGAGCACATGGAGGGCTGTGCGCCCCCCAAAGAAATGCCACCACACACCATTACTGACACACTGCCAAACCGGTCATGCTGGAGGATGTTGCAGGCAGCAGAACGTTCTCCTTGGCATCTCCAGACTCTGTCACTTCTGTCACATGTGCTCAGTGAGAACCTGCTTTAATCTGTGAAGAGTACAGGGCGCCAGTGGCGAATTTGCCAATCTTGGTGTTCTCTAGCAAATTCCAAACGTCCTGCACGGTGTTGGGCTGTAAGCACAACCCACACCTGTGGACGTCGGGCCCACATACCACCCTCATGGAGTCTGTTTCTGATCGTTTGAGTAGACACATGCACATTTGTGGCTTGCTGGAGGTCATTTTGCAGGGCTCTGGGAGTGCTCCTCCTGTTCCTCCTTGCACAAAGGCGGAGGTAGCGGTCCTACTGCTGGGTTGTTGCCCTCATACGGCCTCCTCCATGTCTCCTGATGTACTGGCCTGTCTCCTGGTAGCGCCTCCATGCTCTGGACACTACGCTGACAGACACAACAAACCTTCTTGCCACAGCTCGCATTGATGTGCCATCCTGGATGAGCAGGTGCTGCAGTATGACATTCTCCTGCAGCATAGCACCGGGAGGCAATCAAGTTGCCGGCTGCCGGGATCCCGGCGGTCAGGATACTGATGCCGGAATCCCGCCACCCGGTGAAATACCGGCCGTCGGAATCCTGCCACCAACTGATGGATAATATAACACTCTGGCGGTCGAAGGTCTCCACAGGGCCCGAAGCATGGTGACCACAGCGAGCCTGCGAAGGGACATGTGCTTGCCGCCAGTATTCTGGCTGTCGGGATCCCAGCGTTGGTCTCCTGACTGGGATCCCGGCAGCCAGGATATCATACTGAATCCATGGCACCCCTGTTCGTGTCAGTTTGTGTGTTTAGGGGGGGGGGCTTTTTGAGATGCTGGGCTGCCCCCTGGCTCTCCCTGCATGGCATCTATTCACCTGCTGCTCTGTTGACAGTGATATCCCCCCCCCCCTGCCCCCGCCAACTCTTTACCCCACGGGACACTGCAGGACAGTTCCAGAAAAACAGCACTGTCCCGCTGAATGCAGGACCGTTGGGAGGTATGTGTTCGGTTACTTGACAGGCCAGTGTTTAAAGCAGGCGTTCCCAACCACGGTCCTCAAGGTACACCAACAGTGCAGGTTTTAGTGATATCCAGGCCGCAGCACAGATGGTTAAATCAAAATAAATGAGCTACTAATTAAGTCACCTGTGCTGAAGCCTGGATATCACTAAAACCTGCACTGTTGGTGTGCCTTGTGGACCGTGTTTGGGAATGCCTGGTTTAAAGGATGGCTTACATTTAAAAGGTAGATACAAATGACAGATATAAAAACAACCCAAGACTGCTGCTGGGAATGTTTTTAATATCTTTAAATCTTTTTGTATATCTATCTAAATTACATCTACTGTATTTTTTACTTTATGTGATGTAAGTTTATTTATGAGATTTATCACTATCATTTTATACAGTTACACAATGTAACAAAAAAATAAATGTCCTTGAGATCCTGTCCCAGGGTAAACAGCAACTATAAATTACAACTGCTGACTGTGTATCCTGCTATTTCCAGAGTTTTGGTTCAGTTCCAGGTCACCAATGAGTGCAGGCTGATCCTGCTACTGAGCTGATATGAAACACAGTTTAAAAAAAACTAGACTTTATTAGAAAGCCTTGTGTCTGATCCAAGCAGAGGAACTGCCAAGTTCACACATCTCCGAGTAGAATTTCTGAAACACTCTCCTTTTACAGTGACCCAGGCACGGACTGTCTAAAATAAAAACTGCTCTTTAATTTATGTAACAGTTTGAACCTGCCTGGCTGGAACCTCTTCATACCTCTGCATGGTACCAATGTAATTAGAGCATACTTGCCTACCTGACCCTCTCCATGAGGGAGAAAATGCTCTGTTCCTGGACTTTCCTGGTAATGTATGATTGCCATCACCTGTGGTGAAACACCTTTCTTATCAATTAACTAGCTCACCACAGGTGATGGCAATCATACATTACCAGGAAAGTCCAGGAACAGAGCATTTTCTCCCTCATGGAGAGGGTCAGGTAGGCAAGTATGAATTAGAGGTTGATTTAGAAAGGTGTAGTCTATCTTAAGGTTGGAACTTTTTAATTAGCCAAACCGTAATGTGATCCATGGGGAACAAACACAAAACATTTTATTTTTATATCTGCAGAAAATGCTACATGCTTTTGCACACAAATACTGGATAACATTATTTTTAAACTCCAAATTAAAATTGCGGTAATATTTGTCCCTCTTCTACTGGAGTCTAAATCTGGGAAGAAGCAAGTGAGTAAAATTTAGCAATATGTGTTTATTTCTAGGCAACAATACAAACCACACATGGAAAACATGGGTCTTCCCATAAGAATTGGCATTGGCCTTACAATTTGTATTTTCCTAGTCAGGTGGTGCCAACCTTGGCATGTCCATTTCTTTTGGCTGCTTTTGTCCTTTTGGCATCCAGGACTCAGAACCCAACATGGTACATGGTTTCAGAGCTGTAAAAAGCCCAGGCTACACTGAAGCTGGTTGGGCAATAGAGACATGAGTAGCGTTCACAAGTGGATCATCTACTTTTAAGTGTGAGCAACTTGCCATCTGAAAGCTTCACGGTCTTGAATCCCAAATCACTCCTTAATACAAGAAGAAAATTCCGTATATGTTCAGTATGTCAGTATTCCCAACGGTAAAGCTAAAAGCAGTGGTGGATTAAGAGAGGAGGGACCACCTCCTCTCTCTCTCTTTCCGGCAGCGTAGTCTCTGTAAGCGACGGCACTAGCAGACTCTAGCGACGGCACTAGTAGATGCAGGGCTCCGGGAAAATGGTGGTCATTCCGAGTTGATCGCTTGCTAGCAGATTTTAGCAGCCGGGCAAACGCTATGCCGCCTCCCACTGGGAGTGTATGTTTGCTTAGCAGAAGTGCAAACGAAAGGATCGCAGAGCGGGGACAAATTTATTTTGTGCAGTTTTAGAGTAGCTCCAAACCTACTCCTAACTTGCGATCACTTCAGACTGTTCAGTTCCGGATTTGACATCACAAACACGCCCTGCGTTCGGCCAGCCACGCCTGCGTTTTTCCTGGCACGCCTGCGTTTTTTCAAACACTCCCTGAAAATGGTCAGTTGACACCCAGAAACGCCCACTTCATGTCAATCACTCTGCGGCCAGCAGTGCGACTGAAAAGCGTCGCTAGACCTTGTGTGAGACTACATAGTTCGTTGTAATAATACTTCACGCGTGCGCATTGCACCGCGTGCGCAGAAGTGCTGGTTTTTGCCTAATCGCTGCACAGTGAACGCAAGCAGCTAGCGATCAACTCGGAATGACCCCCAGTGTGTAATGCTTTAGCAACACCACAGAAAAAAATTGCTAGGTCTATTCAAATTGCATGACACACTACGTACGCTTCTGTGAAGTTTAATCACAACCTAATAAATTGAGCAAACATATTAAGCGAGACGTACCACATCTTAAAAAGATATAAAGTGGAGAGAGATTAAGTACCAACAATCTGCTTCTGTAATTTTTCAAACACAGGGGTCTATGTATTAAGCATTGGAGACAGATAAAATGGATGGAGATAAAGTACCAACCAACCAGATCCTAACCAGAAGCGATTAGTCCCGTTGGGCTGGTCCCATGCTACACTCAGCGGGCAGGCTGGCACTTGTCGCTGTGTATCCGGGATTTGCACTCCACTGCTGGATTGCAAACCAGAAGCTGATATCTGCTCCAGCTTTTTTTCTGAGTGTATGCTGCAGACACTCTCGCCAATCGGGAGGGGGGAAAGGGGGGGAGCCTACAATTAACCAGCCCAACCACTGGCCTCTCAGTACCCCACCCCTGCCTTAGGTGCATTTCCCTCATATTTATTCATACTACCTATTACTGATGTAATCATAATGCACTGGAATTTGCGATCTTAAGTGGACCACAAAGAAAAAACATCAGGAGGAGATAGAAAAACCATGAGCAAGAGAAAGATGAAGAGCGATGCAGAGAAAAAACGGGAGAGTGAGAGAGAGGAAGCGAAGAAATATTTAAGGAGAAGGGAGGAAAGGAAAGAGGGAGAAAGGGAAGAGAAAAAAGGAGAGATAAAGTGAGAGAAAGCGATAGTGCATGGTGTCTGATACTACTCATCATAATACCCCATCACCACCACCACCCCTCCCTCCCCCAACAGCCACATATACCTAAACCACCCACGGCCCCAGAGAAATACATTCCCCACCCTAACCACGGCCCCAGGGACATACACTGCCCACCCTACTCCCCGGCCTCCTAGACACCGTACTCCCCCCCACACACACACACACACACACAACCCAAGTTACATACAGATGTATGTGCACAGCCAGATGAATGACCTAGTCACAACACGGCGTACTAAATCACACCTGCAACTCCAGGTAATACGTGTGCCTGTGCAGGTGTGCCAAGGGTAAGATGAGTGTGGCTACATCTGTACACTGGTACTGTTGCCAGTCCAGGTACAGCAGTGATCATAATAAACTAAAACTCCCAACAGCTCTTGTGCTGGGAGATAATCTGCTGAATACTAATCATTATCTGGGGCAGAGCCAAGCATGTCAGCAAGTACTGCAGACAAATTCAGTCTTCTGTGGGATACTGGGGTAATTATGTATGTTTTGTTTTTCCTTTTGGAGCAAATGTGTGTTTTTTTCCTGTAGAAAGCCAATTAATATATTTTTTTCCTGTAGGGGCTAATGTGTTTTTTCCCATAGGGACCAATGTGTTTTCCTGTTGGGGGCTAATGTGTTTGTTTCTTATCTGTGGGTGTCCAATGTGGGTGTTTTTCCCGTGTAGGGGTCAATATGTGTTTTTCCCTGTGAGGGCCAATGTGTTTGATTTTTGTAGGTGGGGCTCAATGTGTTTCATTTTTTCCTTGTGACAGTTTTTCATCTATGCATGCACCTGAGTTGCACCATGCATGCATCTCAAAGGTGTTTGTGCAGAGTTGCAGTAGAGAGTCAGACACATGCACCAAGAAGTGTATTAGAAATGTGTTGGCCGTTCCCAGGCAATTATAGGGCTGGTGAAAGATTTAATGGTGTGACCCATAGTGATGTCTCAGTCCTTGCATATTTGGACACACCAGGGAAGGGCATTGTAGCGGTATTAGCATAAAGTCACAGATGAAGATGCAAATAGAAGATGCAAGGAAGGCCGTAACTGTGTCCAACTCAGAATCAGGTCTTGTGAGGAGGGATCCTGCCCCTCGACATACCACACCCCCTCAACGAACCCCCGACCCCATTATGGTTTCTTACATAAATTTCCCAGGCTGGATTTCCATCCCAATTTGCCCCTGCTCCTACAGTATCTGTCCTTTTTCAAACTTACGGGCTCTATTTACTAAGCCTTGGAAGGAGTTAAAGCCAGTCAGCTCCTAACTGTCATTTTTCAAACTACAGCCTATGACATGGCAGTTAGGAGCTGATTGGCTGGTACTTTCTCTCCGTCCACTTTAACTTCATCCAAGGTTTAGTAAATAGACCCCACAGCCTGTAACATGGCAGTTAGGAGCTGATTGGTTGGTACTTTATTTTTGTCTACTTTATCTCTCTCCATGGCTTATCTGCCCCTCTGTGTGTTACTAGCTGTCTCAATAATATAATAGCAACGTACAGATATTTGTTCACAGATATTTTGAGACACAAGGCCTGATTCATGTTTGGTAGGAATTGCAAAACCTCAAGGAAGCGGCAGTGTAATTCTATGTCATAAAAATGCAAATGCAGCAGGAGCCTTCTGTAGGAAATAGACACCTCCTGTTAGCAATTGTGATATCTGAGTGCTGCGTCAGAGGACCCAGCCTCAGATCACCATCGTCTACGATTCGCAATGATTTTAGGCACCAGCCAGCCTGTGGAAACTCAATACAGGAAGTCTACATTGAAACCATCACACCTTCAAAATGCAGGCGACAAGCTCCCATTTTGAGAATGATGCTGGAGCTGCACCCCTTAAACACTGACGAGGGGCTCCAGTGATATCACAGGACCGGTTTGGCACATGTGCAGAACGGATCTTGCACCTGTGCAGTTCCCAAACAGTGTATTTGTACATAAACTATTGGGTTTGTGCACAAATATGAATTAGGCCCATATACATAGATCCATCAGTCTGTAATGGCAGTTAGAAGCTGATTAGTTGGCACTTTATCTCTCTCCAAGCTTTGATACCCCATTGTGAGATAAAGGTGCATTATTATGTCCACATTGTAGCCTCGCCGTCTCGGGATCCGGTCTGAAGATCGACAGTGTCTAGGTCGACAATGTTTAGGTCGACCACTATAGGTCGACAGTCACTAGGTCGACATGGATGGAAGGTCGACAGGGTTTCTAGGTCGACATGTGCTAGGTCGACAGGTCTAAAGGTCGACATGAGTTTTTCACATTTTTTTTCTTCTTTTGATTTTTTTTCATACTTAACGATCCACGTGGACTACAATTGGAATGGTAAAGTGTGCCGAGCGAAGCGGTAGCGGAGCGAAGGCACCATGCCCGAAGCATGGCGAGCGAAGTGAGCCATGCGAGAAGACGCGGTGCACTAATTTGGGATCTCGGTCACTCTACGAAGAAAACGACACCAAAAAAAATCCTCATGTCGACCTTTAGACCTGTCGACCTAGCACATGTCGACCTAGAAACCCTGTCGACCTTCCATCCATGTCGACCTAGTGACTGTCGACCTATAGTGGTCGACCTAAACATTGTCGACCTAGACACTGTCGATTTGATGAACCACACCCGCTGTCTCAACCACACACAGAGCCGCCAATAGGGGGGTGCTGGGGGCACAGCTGTCCCGGGCCCAGCCTCCCTGACAGAGAGAGAAGGGCCGGGATGCTCATGCAGCCACCTGCCTGCCCGTAGCCGTCCCCGCTGTTCTGCCGCTGTCCTCCGACCCTCCAGCAGCTCTGTATTGAAAACTTCCCTCCTAAAATGACCGCTGCCACAGAGGAGACAGTTATTAAAGATACTAGAGGAGCCTCTAGTATATTGAATAACTGTTCTCTCTGTGGCGATGGCCATTTTGGGAGGGACGTTTTCAATACATCTGCAGGAGGACGGAGGAGAGCAGCAGAACAGCGGTGATGGAGGCGGGCAGGCAGAGTCATCAGCATCCCGAGCCCTACGGACAGCGCACATATATGTATGCATGAATGTGTGCGTATATTGGCCCTCATTCCGAGTTGTTCGCTCGCAAGCCGATTTTAGCAGCATTGCACACGCTAAGCCGCCGCCTACTGGGAGTGAATCTTAGCATAGTAAAATTGCGAACGAAAGATTCGCAATATTGCGATAAGACATCTCTGTGCAGTTTCTGAGTAGCTCGACACTTACTCTGCCAGTGCGATCAGTTCAGTGCTTGTCGTTCCAGGTTTGACGTCACAAACACACCCAGCGTTCGCCAAGACACTCCTCCGTTTCTCCAGCCACTCCCGCGTTTTTCCCAGAAACGGTAGCGTTTTTTCACACACTCCCATAAAACGGCCTGTTTCCGCCCAGAAACACCCACTTCCTGTCAATCACATTACGATCGCCTTAGCGATGAAAAAGCCGTGAGTAAAAAACCAAACTTCTTAGCAAATTTACTTGGCGCAGTCGCAGTGTGGACATTGCGCATGCGCACTAAGCGGAAAATCGCTGCGATGCGATGAAAATTTCCGAGCGAACAACTCGGAATGAGGGCCATAATACACACACACACACATGTTAACTGATGCTATTCTACAGTGGGGGGTGGGGGTCGGGGGCCCTGCCTATTTTGTCAGTCCCAGGCCCGGCAATTTCTGATGGCAGCCCTGACCACACAGATTGACATATAGTGATATACAGTAGAGTAGGTAGAGGGCTGCCTCCTAGTTCAACTGTAAGTCACAGTATAAAGCTGAAGCTGCCCAGTATCTGTGTCCTGTAGGCGAAAGCAAGCAGATTTTTTTTCTGTCTGTAAAAACAAAATAAATATATTTGTACATTTTGCATCGCAACATATCTTGCTGAAATGCTAATTTGTACCCTTTAGCTGCATAGGCTCGTGACTCCATGTATATATGTGGAGGGCGATCTTAATACAGAATCTCTAGATAAAACCTAGTTATTTTATTATCATGAAATAAACAGAGTACATGTTTTTGCACATGAACATAATTCATGATATTTTAAATTAATTATACCTCGTACATAAGGATCTTAGAACATATGTTTACTTTAAAGTGTAATGTATCATTTAATTTTAGTACTTACATTATTCTGCAACTCTTATTAAGAGAGAGGGCTAATGTGACTTCAATTCTATTATCAGCATCATTATCTATTGCCAAGTGGCACAAAGCTCCACATTATCCTGGGCTCATTAGCATAAAAAATTACCACTATAGGGAGGGCCGTTTCCAGGGGTGGGCCAGCAGCGGTCAGTGTGTTCAGTATTTTATGCAGTCTGGTCGGTCGCATGGAATACTATGAAAATGTCCCTCCCAAAAAGGCTGCCGCCTAAGAGAAGACAATTGTGAAGGATGCTCCAATAGGCAGCGGCCATTTTGGAAGGGACATTTACTAGGAGAAAGGAATGCAGGGATGAAAAGCTCTCCCTGGAAGTGCCGGAACCAGTGCTGCAAGTATGGCAGTATGGGGTGGTACTGCGTACCGGTAAGAAATAGAGATGAGCGGGTTCGGTTTCTCTGAATCCGAACCCGCCAGAACTTCATGTTTTTTTTCACGAGTCCGAGCGACTCGGATCTTCCCGCCTTGCTCGGTTAACCCGAGCGCGCCCGAACGTCATCATGACGCTGTCGGATTCTCGCGAGACTCGGATTCTATATAAGGAGCCGCGCGTCGCCGCCATTTTCACACGTGCATTGAGATTGATAGGGAGAGGACGTGGCTGGCGTCCTCTCCGTTTAGACACTTGATTTACTAATTTTGGGGAGCATTAGGAGTACTCAGTAGTGTACAGTGCAGAGTTTTGCTGATAGTGACCAGTGACCACCACTTTTATTTATAATCCGTTCTCTGCCTGAAAAAAGCGATACACAGCACACAGTGACTCAGTCACATACATAACATATCTGTGTGCACTGCTCAGGCTCAGGCCAGTGTGCTGCATCATCTATATATATTATATATCTGTCTGACTGCTCAGCTCACACAGCTTATAATTGTGGGGGAGACTGGGGAGCACTACTGCAGTGCCAGTTATAGGTTATAGCAGGAGCCAGGAGTACATAATATTATATTAAAATTAAACAGTGCACACTTTTGCTGCAGGAGTGCCACTGCCAGTGTGACTAGTGACCAGTGACCGGACCACCAGTATATAATATTAGTAGTATACTATCTCTTTATCAACCAGTCTATATTAGCAGCAGACACAGTACAGTGCGGTAGTTCACGGCTGTGGCTACCTCTGTGTCGGCACTCGGCAGCCCGTCCATAATTGTATATACCAGTGACCTAACCGTGGTTTTTTTTTCTTTCTTTATACATACATACTAGTTACGAGTATACTATCTCTTTATCAACCAGTCTATATATTAGCAGCAGACACAGTACAGTGCGGTAGTTCACGGCTGTGGCTACCTCTGTGTCGGCACTCGGCAGCCCGTCCATAATTGTATATACCAGTGACCTAACCGTGGTTTTTTTTTCTTTCTTTATACATACATACTAGTTACGAGTATACTATCTCTTTATCAACCAGTCTATATATTAGCAGCAGACACAGTACAGTGCGGTAGTTCACGGCTGTGGCTACCTCTGTGTCGGCACTCCGCAGCCCGTCCATAATTGTATATACCAGTGACCTAACCGTGTTTTTTTTTTCTTTCTTTATACATACATACTAGTTACGAGTATACTATCTCTTTATCAACCAGTCTATATATTAGCAGCAGACACAGTACAGTGCGGTAGTTCACGGCTGTGGCTACCTCTGTGTCGGCACTCGGCAGCCCGTCCATAATTGTATATACCAGTGACCTAACCGTGGTTTTTTTTTCTTTCTTTATACATACATACTAGTTACGAGTATACTATCTCTTTATCAACCAGTCTATATATTAGCAGCAGACACAGTACAGTGCGGTAGTTCACGGCTGTGGCTACCTCTGTGTCGGCACTCGGCAGCCCGTCCATAATTGTATATACCACCTAACCGTGGTTTTTTTTTCTTTCTTTATACATACATACTAGTTACGAGTATACTATCTCTTTATCAACCAGTCTATATATTAGCAGCAGACACAGTACAGTGCGGTAGTTCACGGCTGTGGCTACCTCTGTGTCGGCACTCGGCAGCCCGTCCATAATTGTATATACCAGTGACCTAACCGTGGTTTTTTTTTCTTTCTTTATACATACATACTAGTTACGAGTATACTATCTCTTTATCAACCAGTCTATATATTAGCAGCAGACACAGTACAGTGCGGTAGTTCACGGCTGTGGCTACCTCTGTGTCGGCACTCGGCAGCCCGTCCATAATTGTATATACCACCTAACCGTGGTTTTTTTTTCTTTCTTTATACATACATACTAGTTACGAGTATACTATCTCTTTATCAACCAGTCTATATATTAGCAGCAGACACAGTACAGTGCGGTAGTTCACGGCTGTGGCTACCTCTGTGTCGGCACTCCGCAGCCCGTCCATAATTGTATATACCAGTGACCTAACCGTGTTTTTTTTTTCTTTCTTTATACATACATACTAGTTACGAGTATACTATCTCTTTATCAACCAGTCTATATATTAGCAGCAGACACAGTACAGTGCGGTAGTTCACGGCTGTGGCTACCTCTGTGTCGGCACTCGGCAGCCCGTCCATAATTGTATACTAGTATCCAATCCATCCATCTCCATTGTTTACCTGAGGTGCCTTTTAGTTGTGCCTATTAAAATATGGAGAACAAAAATGTTGAGGTTCCAAAATTAGGGAAAGATCAAGATCCACTTCCACCTCGTGCTGAAGCTGCTGCCACTAGTCATGGCCGAGACGATGAAATGCCAGCAACGTCGTCTGCCAAGGCCGATGCCCAATGGCATAGTACAGAGCATGTCAAAACCAAAACACCAAATATCAGTAAAAAAAGGACTCCAAAACCTAAAATAAAATTGTCGGAGGAGAAGCGTAAACTTGCCAATATGCCATTTACCACACGGAGTGGCAAGGAACGGCTGAGGCCCTGGCCTATGTTCATGGCTAGTGGTTCAGCTTCACATGAGGATGGAAGCACTCAGCCTCTCGCTAGAAAACTGAAAAGACTCAAGCTGGCAAAAGCACCGCAAAGAACTGTGCGTTCTTTGAAATCCCAAATCCACAAGGAGAGTCCAATTGTGTCGGTTGCGATGCCTGACCTTCCCAACACTGGACGTGAAGAGCATGCGCCTTCCACCATTTGCACGCCCCCTGCAAGTGCTGGAAGGAGCACCCGCAGTCCAGTTCCTGATAGTCAGATTGAAGATGTCAGTGTTGAAGTACACCAGGATGAGGAGGATATGGGTGTTGCTGGCGCTGGGGAGGAAATTGACCAGGAGGATTCTGATGGTGAGGTGGTTTGTTTAAGTCAGGCACCCGGGGAGACACCTGTTGTCCGTGGGAGGAATATGGCCGTTGACATGCCAGGTGAAAATACCAAAAAAATCAGCTCTTCGGTGTGGAGGTATTTCACCAGAAATGCGGACAACAGGTGTCAAGCCGTGTGTTCCCTTTGTCAAGCTGTAATAAGTAGGGGTAAGGACGTTAACCACCTCGGAACATCCTCCCTTATACGTCACCTGCAGCGCATTCATAATAAGTCAGTGACAAGTTCAAAAACTTTGGGTGACAGCGGAAGCAGTCCACTGACCAGTAAATCCCTTCCTCTTGTAACCAAGCTCACGCAAACCACCCCACCAACTCCCTCAGTGTCAATTTCCTCCTTCCCCAGGAATGCCAATAGTCCTGCAGGCCATGTCACTGGCAAGTCTGACGAGTCCTCTCCTGCCTGGGATTCCTCCGATGCATCCTTGCGTGTAACGCCTACTGCTGCTGGCGCTGCTGTTGTTGCCGCTGGGAGTCGATGGTCATCCCAGAGGGGAAGTCGTAAGCCCACTTGTACTACTTCCAGTAAGCAATTGACTGTTCAACAGTCCTTTGCGAGGAAGATGAAATATCACAGCAGTCATCCTACTGCAAAGCGGATAACTGAGTCCTTGACAACTATGTTGGTGTTAGACGTGCGTCCGGTATCCGCCGTTAGTTCACAGGGAACTAGACAATTTATTGAGGCAGTGTGCCCCCGTTACCAAATACCATCTAGGTTCCACTTCTCTAGGCAGGCGATACCGAGAATGTACACGGACGTCAGAAAAAGACTCACCAGTCTCCTAAAAAATGCAGTTGTACCCAATGTCCACTTAACCACGGACATGTGGACAAGTGGAGCAGGGCAGGGTCAGGACTATATGACTGTGACAGCCCACTGGGTAGATGTATGGACTCCCGCCGCAAGAACAGCAGCGGCGGCACCAGTAGCAGCATCTCGCAAACGCCAACTCTTTCCTAGGCAGGCTACGCTTTGTATCACCGCTTTCCAGAATACGCACACAGCTGAAAACCTCTTACGGCAACTGAGGAAGATCATCGCGGAATGGCTTACCCCAATTGGACTCTCCTGTGGATTTGTGGCATCGGACAACGCCAGCAATATTGTGTGTGCATTAAATATGGGCAAATTCCAGCACGTCCCATGTTTTGCACATACCTTGAATTTGGTGGTGCAGAATTTTTTTAAAAACGACAGGGGCGTGCAAGAGATGCTGTCGGTGGCCAGAAAAATTGCGGGACACTTTCGGCGTACAGGCACCACGTACAGAAGACTGGAGCACCACCAAAAACTACTGAACCTGCCCTGCCATCATCTGAAGCAAGAAGTGGTAACGAGGTGGAATTCAACCCTCTATATGCTTCAGAGGTTGGAGGAGCAGCAAAAGGCCATTCAAGCCTATACAATTGAGCACGATATAGGAGATGGAATGCACCTGTCTCAAGTGCAGTGGAGAATGATTTCAACGTTGTGCAAGGTTCTGATGCCCTTTGAACTTGCCACACGTGAAGTCAGTTCAGACACTGCCAGCCTGAGTCAGGTCATTCCCCTCATCAGGCTTTTGCAGAAGAAGCTGGAGGCATTGAAGAAGGAGCTAAAAGGGAGCGATTCCGCTAGGCATGTGGGACTTGTGGATGCAGCCCTTAATTCGCTTAACAAGGATTCACGGGTGGTCAATCTGTTGAAATCAGAGAACTACATTTTGGCCACCGTGCTCGATCCTAGATTTAAAGCCTACCTTGGATCTCTCTTTCCGGCAGACACAGGTCTGCTGGGGTTGAAAGACCTGCTGGTGACAAAATTGTCAAGTCAAGCGGAACGCGACCTGTCAACATCTCCTCCTTCACATTCTCCCGCAACTGGGGGTGCGAGGAAAAGGCTCAGAATTCCGAGCCCACCCGCTGGCGGTGATGCAGGGCAGTCTGGAGCGACTGCTGATGCTGACATCTGGTCCGGACTGAAGGACCTGACAACGATTACGGACATGTCGTCTACTGTCACTGCATATGATTCTCTCAACATTGATAGAATGGTGGAGGATTATATGAGTGACCGCATCCAAGTAGGCACGTCACACAGTCCGTACTTATACTGGCAGGAAAAAGAGGCAATTTGGAGGCCCTTGCACAAACTGGCTTTATTCTACCTAAGTTGCCCTCCCACAAGTGTGTACTCCGAAAGAGTGTTTAGTGCCGCCGCTCACCTTGTCAGCAATCGGCGTACGAGGTTACATCCAGAAAATGTGGAGAAGATGATGTTCATTAAAATGAATTATAATCAATTCCTCCGCGGAGACATTGACCAGCAGCAATTGCCTCCACAAAGTACACAGGGAGCTGAGATGGTGGATTCCAGTGGGGACGAATTGATAATCTGTGAGGAGGGGGGTGTACACGGTGATATATCGGAGGGTGAAGATGAGGTGGACATCTTGCCTCTGTAGAGCCAGTTTGTGCAAGGAGAGATTAATTGCTTCTTTTTTGGGGGGGGTCCAAACCAACCCGTCATATCAGTCACAGTCGTGTGGCAGACCCTGTCACTGAAATGATGGGTTGGTTAAAGTGTGCATGTCCTGTTTTGTTTATACAACATAAGGGTGGGTGGGAGGGCCCAAGGATAATTCCATCTTGCACCTCTTTTTTCTTTTCTTTTTCTTTGCATCATGTGCTGATTGGGGAGGGTTTTTTGGAAGGGACATCCTGCGTGACACTGCAGTGCCACTCCTAGATGGGCCCGGTGTTTGTGTCGGCCACTAGGGTCGCTAATCTTACTCACACAGCTACCTCATTGCGCCTCTTTTTTTCTTTGCGTCATGTGCTGTTTGGGGAGGGTTTTTTGGAAGGGACATCCTGCGTGACACTGCAGTGCCACTCCTAGATGTGCCCGGTGTTTGTGTCGGCCACTAGGGTCGCTAATCTTACTCACACAGCTACCTCATTGCGCCTCTTTTTTTCTTTGCGTCATGTGCTGTTTGGGGAGGGTTTTTTGGAAGGGACATCCTGCGTGACACTGCAGTGCCACTCCTAGATGGGCCCGGTGTTTGTGTCGGCCACTAGGGTCGCTAATCTTACTCACACAGTCAGCTACCTCATTGCGCCTCTTTTTTTCTTTGCGTCATGTGCTGTTTGGGGAGGGTTTTTTGGAAGGGCCATCCTGCGTGACACTGCAGTGCCACTCCTAGATGGGCCCGGTGTTTGTGTCGGCCACTAGGGTCGCTAATCTTACTCACACAGTCAGCTACCTCATTGCGCCTCTTTTTTTCTTTGCGTCATGTGCTGTTTGGGGAGGGTTTTTTGGAAGGGCCATCCTGCGTGACACTGCAGTGCCACTCCTAGATGGGCCCGGTGTTTGTGTCGGCCACTAGGGTCGCTAATCTTACTCACACAGCTACCTCATTGCGCCTCTTTTTTTCTTTGCGTCATGTGCTGTTTGGGGAGGGTTTTTTGGAAGGGACATCCTGCGTGACACTGCAGTGCCACTCCTAGATGGGCCCGGTGTTTGTGTCGGCCACTAGGGTCGCTTATCTTACTCACACAGCGACCTCGGTGCAAATTTTAGGACTAAAAATAATATTGTGAGGTGTGAGGTATTCAGAATAGACTGAAAATGAGTGTAAATTATGGTTTTTGAGGTTAATAATACTTTGGGATCAAAATGACCCCCAAATTCTATGATTTAAGCTGTTTTTTAGTGTTTTTGGAAAAAAACACCCGAATCCAAAACACACCCGAATCCGACAAAAATAATTCGGTGAGGTTTTGCCAAAACGCGTTCGAACCCAAAACACGGCCGCGGAACCGAACCCAAAACCAAAACACAAAACCCGAAAAATTTCAGGCGCTCATCTCTAGTAAGAAATTGCCAGCCGGACAGCAGTACCACCGGCCCGAATGCCATGCTTGCAGCTGCTGCTGTGTGAGGGGAGGAGAGCGCAGCGCGTGCCTCTCCTGCCCCTCAGTGCTCAGGCCGGTCTTCGGCGGTGGCGGCGTCAATCTCAAATGGGGCACTGGTTCATTAGCCAATCAGAGCTCACAGACCGTGGCTCCTGATTGGCTGCCAGTCCATGAGCTCTGATTTGTTAACAAACTGGCGCCTCATTTAAGATACACGTCTTCGGGGGTGGGACTGAGCACTGAGGGGCAGGAGAGGCACGCACTGCACTCTCCTACCCTCACACAGCAGCAGCAGCAGCGGTGAGCAGCATTGGGGGTGGAGTGGGGGCACTGTGGGGCATATGTGTATCTGGCACTGTGGGGGCATATTTGTATCCGGCACTGTGGGGGCATATTTGTATCTGGCACTGTAGGAGCATATCTGGCACTGTAGGAGCATATCTGGCACTTCTGCGGGCATATGTGTATCTGGCACAGTGGCGGCGTATCTGGCACTGTGGGGGCAGATGTGTATCTGGAACTGTGGGGGTGCATCTGGCTCTGTGGGGGCATATGTGTATCTAGCACTGTGGGAGCATATGTGTATCTGGCACTGTGGGGGCATATTTGTATCCGGCACTGTGGGGGCATATTTGTATCTTTTGTATCTGGCACTGTAGGAGCATATCTGGCACTGTAGGAGCATATCTGGCACTTCTGCGGGCATATGTGTATCTGGCATAGTGGCGGCGTATCTGGCACTGTGGGGGTAGATGTGTATCTGGAACTGTGGGGCTGCATCTGGCTCTGTGTGGGCATATGTGTATCTAGCACTGTGGAAGCATATGTGTATCTGGCACTATTGGGGTCATGTGTATCTGGTCCCCCATATGTTTATCACAGCCCCATTTTCATAGGCAACACCCCATATGGCATGTGGCCACACCTATTTTTTTGCCAGTACGACTAAGATTTTTTTTTCTACTTGCACCACTGGCCGGGACCCCTGACTAGCGAAGTGGGGGGGTTGCATAAACAAGATGTTGGCATGCTGCAGTTAAGCCCTGACAATGATCAGGTAGGGACATACAATAATTTATGGGAGGCATTACTGTGTGGGCATAACATGATGTCAGGGGCACTATTGTGTGGGGCATAATATGGTGTTAATGGGCACTTTTGTGTGAGACATAATATGGTGTTAATGGGCACCTAATGAAATGTGGGGCATAATAAAGTGTAAGGGGCACTTAATGTCATAAGGGGCATTATGGTGTGTGGCATAATGTGTAAGTGGCATTTCGGTGTGTAGCATAATGTTTAATGGGCATTATGTTATGTGATCTATGGTGCATTGCATATTGTGTAAGGGGCATTATGGTGTGCATAATGTGTAAGAGGCATCACTATAAGGAGAAAAAAATTACAAATAATGTAATGGGCATAAATCAAGATTTTTTTTCCTGTGGTGGCCAATGTCTGTGGGTGCAGGGTGCAAAATAGGGGTGTAAGGTAGTCTTGCCCCTTGCAGTGAGGCCACGCCCATTGCAGCGGGACCAGTCCCTTTTTTGTGCATGCATCAAAGGTTTTTGCTGATTGCACTGGGGGCCTAATTCAGAGTTGATCGCGAGCGTCGTTGCCTGGCAACGATCATCGCCGGGCAACGACACCGCCAGCGACAAATGTGATCGCAGCAGTGATCGCAAGAAGATGGACAGTCGGGAGGCATTCCGGGGTGGATACTCACCGTTTTCCAGGCGTGGTGAGACCAACGCAGGCGTGTCAAGGTGTTTAGAGGGCGGATGTCTGACGCCAGGACCGGGACATTCATCGCTGGATCCGTTGCACAGGGTAAGTACCGCTTACCCTGGTCTTGTTTTGCAGGAAACTTTTTTATCATAGCAGGGATGCACAAGCGTTCGCAGCCCTGCTATGCTAAAATACACTCCCCGATAGGCGGAGATTAGTTGATCGCACCAGCAGCAAAAAGTTACTTGGTGCGATCAACTCGGAATGAGGGCCCATATACCCCACCCAAATCTAACTCTCTCTGCACATGTTATATCTGCCCCTCCTGCAGTGCACATGGGGGGTAATTCCAAGTTGATCGCAGCAAGATATTTTTTAGCAGTTGGGCAAAACCATGTGCACTGCAAGGGGGGCAGATATAACATTTGCAGAGAGAGTTAGATTTGGGTGGGTTATTTTGTTTCTGTGCAGGGTAAATACTGGCTGCTTTATTGCTTTATTTTTACACTGCAATTTAGATTGCAGATTGAACTCACCACACCCAAATCTCTCTCTGCACATGTTATATCTGCCCCCCCCCCCCCCCCCTGCAGTGCACATGGTTTTGCCCAACTGCTAAAAAAATTCCTGCTGCGATCAACTTGGAATTACCCCCATGGTTTTGCCCAACTGCTAACAAAGTTGCTGCTGCGATCAACTCTGACTTACCCCCTGGGAGCCAAATTGTCTAGAAATGGCCCTGACTAGAGGATCACAATTTTTACCCATGAGACTGCTAGCTACTATAGCACTGTAATGGGCTGGTGCTGGAGTACATATACAGTTATGCCTTCATACCTATAAATGGACTGGTAACTGATCTGTGTGACAAGTGTATTTATTGTGAATTAAGCACATTTTAAATTCCCCAGCACATCTCTGTGTGTCTGATTAAATCAGTGACTTCAAGGAGTAATAAAGAAATAGTTTCTTATCAACATCTTCCGCTATGCGCAGTAACCGATCCCCAAGTGGACATTACTGGTAATACAAGGGAACAGTGTTACGAATTGGATGATAATATTAATGTCATGTAATAAAACATGGGTAGTTAAGTTAAAATTGTGATGCACCGAATGTTGGGGGTCATTCCGAGTTGTTCGCTCGGTAAATTTCTTCGCATCGCAGCGATTTTCCGCTTAGTGCGCATGCGCAATGTTCGCACTGCGACTGCGCCAAGTAAATTTGCTATGCAGTTAGGAATTTTACTCACGTTTTTTTCTTCGTTCTGGTGATCGTAATGTGATTGACAGGAAGTGGGTGTTTCTGGGCGGAAACTGGACGTTTTATGGGTGTGTGTGAAAAAACGCTACCGTTTCTGGGAAAAACGCGGGAGTGGCTGGAGAAACGGAGGAGTGTCTGGGCGAACGCTGGGTGTGTTTGTGACGTCAAACCAGGAACGACAAGCACTGAACTGATCGCAGATGCCGAGTAAGTCTGGAGCTACTCAGAAACTGCTAAGAGAGGTCTAATCGCAATATTGCAAATACGTCGTTCGCAATTTTAAGAAGCTAAGATTCACTCCCAGTAGGCGGCGACTTAGCGTGAGCAAATCTGCTAAAAGCAGCTTGCGAGCGAACAACTCGGAATGAGGGCCGTTATGTAAACACTTGCTACAACTGTAGTTTTATGCTATGTAGTTAGGGTCGGTTTGCATTGCAAGTCTTCCTCACTTTTTATGTTGTTGGCATCACACTATTACTGGCCGAACAGGGCGTTAGATTATTGGATATGAGGTGATCATGTGATACTTACATCCAATAAATGTGACACTGCTATCTTTGGTCTCATCCCGCCCATGGTGTTATATCGTGTATTCGGCCAATGGGATTACAGCCCCTTTAAAGCAGAGCACTATGGAATATTTGAGAACAGTTTAAAGTTATTGCAGTTAGAGGTGTAATGGGGACAGCAGCTCTGTAAGTAATGAGTCCTGATTCTTTCTATAGCAATAACCACCTGCATCTGCTTCTTGCTCGAGTCAGGTTCCCTATGCAATTAATGGCAGATTATTGCTGAGCGTCAGTCTGTGTATCCTGCTACATGTTTGTAGCTTGTATGATCTGGACAAAGCCTGGCTTGGTTATCCTATATCTTTAGTCCTTGTTATAAAACCCTACTTACAAGTACTGCATGTTTGGTTTATTATGTTTCTGTGACTGTTGTACCAGACTTGGGGCCTGATTCAGCATGGATCGCAAAAACAAAATCTTTCTCTAATGGGCAAATCCATGTGCACTGCAGGGGCAGGGGCAGATATAACATGTGCAGAGAGAGTTAGATTTGGGCGGGTTGTGTTCAAACTGAAATCTAAATTGCAGTGTAAAAATAAAACATCTAGTACATACTATGCACCAGTGATGGGCGGTGAGGCCAGTGATTGGTGATGCACTGGCCATTCGTGGACAACTCCCCATCTCCCCCCCCAAAAAAAAAAAAACCCATAGGGTTCCCCTTAATTAAGCAAAACCAGCACCAGGCTGAACCAGGCAGGGGGGTAGTGCTATAGCAGAGGAGACACTCAGTATGGTGTCCCCCTGCCATAACATTGAACACCGCTCAAACCAGTCAGCCTAGAGCTGGAATTCCTCAGAAAGTGGGGTCCCCATAAAATTAACATGGAGTCCCCCCTCCTGAGCAATGCTATGCCCCACACCCCTGGTGGCGGTGGGTGTGGGGTTCATAGACAATATTGTTCTTTACAGGCGGCCTACAGGTCCCAGCAAGCCTGTCCCAGCATGCCGGCACTTGGAGAACCATAAGTGCCAGCATACCCAGACACTAAGGGCCCGCTGGCACCCATAGTCTGCCTGTAAAGAAAATTTTAAAATAAAAACACAACACCTGCTGTTTGAATAGTTTATTATACTGCATCTTCACCTGGGGGCGGTGGCCTTTAAGCTCTTTTTCATGGCCGCCGCCTCTCCATGGCTTCCGGCATCTTCCCCTGGGGGGGCGGCAGCCTTTATGCTCTTTTTCATGGCCTCCCCAGAGCTTCCGGGGTCTTCTATCTATCTTCGGGCTCCCTCCCCGCTGGCGGACTGACAGCCGCTGCCTCGCCGCTGGCTTATGTAAGCCAGTTGAGGGGGCAGGGCGATGACACGGCAAGCCGTGATTGGCTCACGGTGGCCATCTTGAATTTCAAAAATGATGCTGAGGCGCCATTTTTAAAATTGGTATCTGGCTATCCACTCACGCTGCCAAACTCTGCAGAATGGATGGCAGGTTCTGGATCCTCTCGGATCCAGGTCCGCTGCCAGCCACACTTTCTCCGCCAGGTCCCGCCGCCATGAGTGCCCACAACACCCGCTGTGTCGCGCCGCCGCATGTGCCCGCAGGCCAGCGGATCCAGTGAATCCGCTGGTCCAATCACATCTGTGGGACTGACAGGGGCGTGCACTCATGTGGAAGCCCATGACTTCCATAGTCCATATCAGAAGGTGTGCATCGTCCGTGCTCTTCTCAATGTGGCCTATATTGCTACAGTAATTCAGCCCCCTGATTCTGGTCTCCACAATTCATCTGACATCTGCTCCCAGGACCTCTTGGCCATCCATAAGTTCTTCTTGCTTGGGTGCATTTTACGTGAGTTTATTCTTGTTTTGGCCCACAGCACTCCATTCTAATTCTATAGCAATCTCGAGTACTGTGTTTGCACTCTGGCCTCAGGACTTCCCAACAACTGTCAGTGTTGATTCCCATGTTACTGTACCTGCAATATTGGAATATTCTGCTCATCAATTTCAGTTTCAATTCAGTTGTAACGGCTGCCAGTGTAAATTGTGTCTGATCATTTTTAAGTACGGGTAGAATAGAGTCTGACACATTTGATTTTATAACATTAGTACCAGTTTAATAGCAATCATAAAATATAATTCAATACAATAAATAGCATAGTCATAAGAATACCCTATAGTTATATACCACTATATTAAATGGTTGTGGTGAGTTTGGGATGCATTGAATGCAAACTGTGATGCATCATGCACCAGCCCTACATCTCCCGACATTGTAGGAGGGGTTCGGCTCCTTAAAGGGGTGCGGCACGTTGCTTTTAGGCACCCTGGCTGAAATTCCACAACTTACTAAGACAACAGTTAGTATTATAAATATGATTATACTAAATAGCTTACTTTTGTTATTAGTTAATACAAATAATTTTCACGGTCATACCATGAGCTCTTCTATTGTTAACTGGTGACAATACATAAAACACACAATATACAATAGCTTTTAAAGTTAATGTTTTGTGTAGATAACAATAAAGTGTTATTGTCATTTTGTGCAAACAGAAAAGATACTGAGATGGAAAACCTCACATCTAATATATTACTTCACAACATTCTAATATTGAAATTACCCTCAAATTATACTGTATATAACGCACATCCATAAACAGCACATTATGGGGGTCATTCCGAGTTGTTCGCTCGTTATTTTTTTCTCGCAACGGAGCGATTAGTCGCTAATGCGCATGCGCAATGTCCGCAGTGCGACTGCGCCAAGTAAATTTGCTATGCAGTTAGGTATTTTACTCACGGCATTACGAGGTTTTTTCTTCGTTCTGGTGATCGGAGTGTGATTGACAGGAAGTGGGTGTTTCTGGGCGGAAACTGGACGTTTTATGGGTGTGTGTGAAAAAACGCTGCCGTATCTGGGAAAAACACGGGAGTGGCTGGAGAAACGGAGGAGTGTCTTGCCGAACGCTGGGTGTGTTTGTGACGTCAAACCAGGAACGACAAGCACTGAACTGATCGCACTGGCAGAGTAAGTCTCGAGCTACTCAGAAACTGCACAGAGAAGTCTTTTTGCAATTTTGCGAATCTTTCGTTCGCAATTTTGATAAGCTAAGATTCACTCCCAGTAGGCGGCGGCTTAGCGTGTGCAAAGCTGCTAAAAGCAGCTTGCGAGCGAACAACTCGGAATGACCCCCTATGTGCCCTCAAATACTGTAATTAACATAGGACTATGTGACATCATAACATCACCATAATAACCTCAATGTGCAGCTTTGGTCATCCCACAGCCTGATGCCACCACACAGGTCACACAGATACTAAAGAGCTGTCAGCCTTTCCAAACTAGGGGGCTAATTCAGACCTGATCACTGCTGTGCGTTTTCGCAATGGGGAGCGTCAGTCAGCGATGGGTTGAACGCACGGAACTTGACAGGAAGAGGGCGTTTGTGGGTGGCAACTGACCGTTTCTAGGGAGTGTCCAGAAAAATGCAGGAGGGACCCGGCAATTTGTGGGAGGATTCCTGACGTCAGCTCTGGCCCCGAACATCGCAGCGGCTGAGTTAGTCCTGGGCTATGCAGAGACTGCACAAACTGCTGTTTATGCAGCTCTCCTGCACATGCGATCGCACCCCTGCACACAACAGCTAATAAACACCCCCCCCCCCCCCCTGTAGGCGGCAACTACCTGATCGCAGGGATGCAAAACACGCACGCTAGCGATCAGGTCTGAATTACCCCCTAGAGCACAGAGAAACTGGAGTAAGTACAGTAGTGGCATAATTTGATAATTCCATATTTACAGCATACTGTATATTTTTCAATCCTTTACCAAGAATCTCACGGTTTCCGGCAGTTACTATAGCTCCAATTGCCAGGAGAGCAAATAGCATAAAAGTTATAAAAATAATAATTTCCCATCCTTCTTACCTAGTCATAGGGCTTCTGGGTTGTTGTTGTTTTTTCCATAAATATAGTGTGAGGAGAACAGAATCTGGGTGCCCTCTCCTGGGGTAGATGGGCATCTCCAAATACACAGCAGCCAGGAAAACAGCAGTATAGAGTTGTCGTGCAGTCTAGTTGTGGATAGTTTTATTGAGCAGTACAAAACCAAAATCTATGGGTGGAGCTCTCCCTTCTCGCTCACACCCATTCCCCCAGGACCCATTATTTGGCCATTGCTAAAAATAAGATTTTACTTACCGGTAAATCTATTTCTCGTAGTCCGCAGAGGATGCTGGGACTCCGTAAGGACCATGGGGAATAGACGGGCTCCGCAGGAGATAGGGCACTTTAAGACAGCTTTGGACTCTGGGTGTGCACTGGCTCCTCCCTCTATGCCCCTCCTCCAGACCTCAGTTAGGGAAACTGTGCCCAGAGGAGATGGACAGTACGAGGAAGGATTTTTGTAAATCTAAGGGCGAGATCCATACCAGCCACACCAATCACACCGTATAACTTGTGATAAACTACCCAGTTAACAGTATGAACAACAACATAGCCTCGGTTCAACCGACAAACTATAACATAACCCTTAAGTAAGCAATAACTATATACAAGTCTTGCAGAAGAAGTCCGCACTTGGGACGGGCGCCCAGCATCCTCTACGGACTACGAGAAATAGATTTACCGGTAAGTAAAATCTTATTTTCTCTAACATCCTTAAGGATGCTGGGACTCCGTAAGGACCATGGGGATTATACCAAAGCTCCCAAACGGGCGGGAGAGTGCGGATGACTCTGCAGCACTGATTGAGCAAACAGGAGGTCCTCCTCAGCCAGGGTATCAAACTTATAGAACTTTGCAAAGGTGTTAGACCCCGACCAAGTAGCTGCTCGGCACAACTGTAATGCCGAGACCCCTCGGGCAGCCGCCCAAGAAGAGCCCACTTTCCTAGTGGAATGGGCCTTAACCTATTTCGGTAATGGCAATCCTGTCGTAGAATGCGCCAGCTAAATCGTGTTACAGATCCAGCGAGCAATAGTCTGCTTTGAAGCAGGAGCGCCAACCTTGTTGGCCGCATACAGAACAAACAGAGCTTCAGTCTTCCTGATTCTAGCCGTTCTGGTCACATAGATCTTCAAAGCCCTGACCACATCCAGGGACTCAGAATCCTCCAAGTCCTGTGTAGCCACAGGCACGACAATAGGTTGGTTCATATGAAAAGATGAGACCACCTTTGGCAGAAATTGAGGACGAGTCCTCAACTCTGCCCTATCCACGTGAAAAATCAAGTATGGGCTTTTATGTGATAAAGCCGCCAATTCTGAAACACGTCTAGCCGAAGCTAATGCCAACAACATGACCACTTTCCACGTGAGGTATTTCAACTCCACAGTTTTGAGTGGTTCAAACCAAGGTGACTTGAGGAAACGTAACACCACGTTAAGATCCCAAGGCGCCACCGGAGGCACAAAGGGAGGCTGAATATGCAGCACCCCCTTCACAAAAGTCTGTACTTCAGGAAGAGAGGCTAATTCACTTTGAAAGAAAATGGATTAGGCCGAAATTCGGACCTTTATTGACCCTAATTTTAGGCCCAAAGTCACTCCTGTTTGAAGGAAGTGAAGCAGACGGCCCAAATGGAACTCCTCCGTAGGAGCAGCTCTGGCCTCACACCAAGAAACATATTTTCGCCATATACGGTGATAATGTTTTAACGTCACGTCTTTTCTAGCCTTGATCAGGGTAGGAATGACCTCCACCGGAATCCCTTTTTCCGCTAGGATCCGGCGTTCAACCGCCATGCCGTCAAACGCAGCCGAGGTAAGTCTTGGAACAGACAGGGCCCCTGCCGCAGCAGGTCCTGCCTTAGAGGAAGAGGCCACGGATCTTCTGTGAGCAACTCTTGCAGCTCCGGATACCAAGTCCTCCGTGGCCAATCTGGAACAATGAGGATTGTTCTGACCCTGCTTATTCTTATTATTCTCAACACTTTGGGTATGAGAGGAAGAGGAGGAAACACATAGACCGATCTGAACACCCAAGGTGTCACTAGAGCATCTACCGCTACCGCCTGAGGGTCCCTTGACCTGGCGCAATACCGCCTTAGCTTTTTGTTGAGACGGGATGCCATCATGTCTATTTGAGGCAGTCCCCACCGATCCGTGATTTGTGCGAAGACTTCTTGATGAAGTCCCCACTCTCCTGGATGCAGGTCGTGCCTGCTGAGGAAGTCCGCCTCCCAGTTGTCCACCCCCGGGATGAACACTGCTGACAGCGCGCTTACATGGCCTTCTGCCCAGCGTAGGATCATGGTCGCTTCCGCCATGGCCACTCTGCTCCTTGTTCCGCCTTGGCGGTTTATATGAGCCACTGCCGTGATATTGTCTGACTGAATCAGAACCGGTTTTCTCCGAAGCAATTCCTCTGCTTGACGCAGGGCGTTGTATATGGCCCTCAACTCCAGGACGTTGATGTGGAGACAAGACTCTAGGCTTGACCAGAGACCTTGGAAATTTCTTCCCAGTGTCACTGCTCCCCAGCCTCGGAGGCTTGCGTCCTTGGTCACCAGGACCCAGTCCTGAATGCCGAACCTGCGACCTTCTAGCAGGTGAGCACTGTTCAGCCACCACAGGAGAGATACCCTGGTCCTGGGAGACAGGGTGATCCTTTGATGCATTTGTAAATGGGACCTGGAGCACTTGTCCAAGAGGTCCCATTGAAAAGTCCTCGCATGGAACCTGCCAAAAGGGATGGCCTCGTAGGAAGCCACCATTTTCCCCAGGACCTGCGTGCAATGATGCACTGAAACCTTTTTTGGTTTTAATAGGTTCCTGACTATGGCTATGAGTTCCTGAACCTTTTCGATTGGAAGAAAAACCTTTTTCTGGTCTGTGTCTAGAATCAGCCCCAAAAAGGTCAGACGCGTTGTAGGGACTAGCTGGGACTTCGGTATATTGAGAATACAGCCGTGTATCTGCAACGTCTTCATGGACAGAGACACGCTGTCCAGCAACCTCTCCCGAGATCTCGCCTTTATGAGGAGATCGTCCAAGTATGGGATAATTGTGACCCCCTGCCTGCGCAGGAGCACCATCATTTCCGCCATTACCTTGGTGAAAATTCTCGGGGCCGTGGAAAGCCCAAACGGCAACGTCTAAAATTGGTAGTGACAGTCCTGCACTGCAAATATCAGGAACGCCTGATGCGGGGGGAATATCGGAACATGAAGGTAAGCATCCTTTATGTCCAGGGACACCATCCAATCCCCCCCTCCAGGCTGGCGATGACTGCCCTGAGTGATTTCCATTTCGAACTTGAACCTCTTCAAGTACAGGTTCAGAGATTTCAGGTTTAAAATGGGTCTGACCGAACCGTCCGGTTTCGGGACCACAAACAGGGTTGAGTAATATCCCTCTCCTTGCTGGAGATGAGGAACTGTGACAATCACCTGTTGAATATACAATTTTTGGATTGCTGCCAACACTAGCTCCCTCTCTGACGGGGAAGCCGGCAGAGCCGATTTGAAAAATCGGCGAGGAGGCAAGTCTTCGAATTCCAGCCTGTATCCCTGAGAAACAATCTCTAATGCCCAGGGATCCACCTGCAAGTGAACCCAGACGTGGCTGAAAAATCGAAGACGAGCCCCCACTAGATCTGCCTCCCCTCAGAAAGCCCCAGCATCATGCGGTGGACTTTGCAGATGCAGGGGAGGACTTCTGCTCTTGGGAACTAGCTGTGTGCAGCTTTTTTCCCCTGCCTTTCTCTCTGGTAACAAAGGATGATCCACGTACTTTCTTGTTTTTATTGGAACGAAAGGACTGCATTTGATAATGAGGTGCCTTTTTTGTATGCTGCGGGGGGACATAAGGTAAGAAATTTGACCTACCAGCCGTAGCCGTAGAGACAAGATCCGAGAGGCCGTCTCCAAACAACTCCACACCTTTGTAAGGCAAGGACTCCATATGCCGCTTTGAATCGGCATCTCCCGTCCACTGTCGGGTCCACAAGAGCCGCCTAGCAGAAATAGACATAGCATTTATTCTGGAGCTTAATAAACAAATGTCTCTCTGAGCATCCCTCATATACAAGGCAGCATCTCTGATATGCTCTATGGTCATTTGAATGGCGTCCCTATCTAAGGTGTCAATTTCCGTAGATAAGGAATCTGCCCATGCCACAACCGCACTACAAACCCAGGCCGACGCCATAGCCGGTCGAGCAATAGTACCGGAATGATTGTAAATGTGCTTTAAGGTAATTTCCTGTCTGCGATCAGCAGGTTCCTTGAGGGAAGCCGTATCCTGAGAAGGCAGCGCCACCTTTTTGGACAAACGTGTCAGCGCCTTGTCAACTTTTGGCGAAGATTCCCAGCGTATCCTATCAGTTTGTGGAAAAGGATACGCCATGAGAATCCTTTTGGGAACTTGTGGTCTCCTATCCGGAGATTCCCAAGCCTTTTCACACAAGTCACTTAATTCAAATGAGGATGGAAAAGTGACTGCAGGCTTTTTCCCTTTATACATGTGTACCCTCGTGTCAGGGACAGGGGGTTCCTCAGTAATATGCAAAACCTCTTTAATGGCAATAATCATGTACCGTATACCCTTAGCCACCTTTGGCTGTAATTTTGCATCTTCATAGTCGACACTAGAGTCAGTATCTGTGTCGGTATCTGTGTAATCGATCTGGGATATGGTGCGCTTCTGAGACCCCGAAGGACCTGGCGCCCCAGGGACAGGCATGGACTGGCTACCTGACTGATCCCTAGCTTCTGCCTTGTCTAATCTTTTATGCAATAGATTGACATTTGCATTCAAGACATTCAGCATATCCACCCATTCCGGTGTCGGCGTTGCCGACGGCGACCTGACATTCAAGCACTCCCCCTCCACATTAAGCGAGCCTTCCTCGTCAAACATGTCAACACACGCGTACCGACACACTTCACACACACACAGGGAACCCCTTTCCTGAAGACAGTATCCCTGTCAAGGCCCTTTGGAGAGACAGAGAGAGAGTATGCCAGCACACACCCCAGCGCAATAACCCTGGAGACCAATACAAAATGTTTTTCCCCAGCAGCGCTGTATAATATGTAAACCGCCAATTATGTGCCCCCCCCCCCCTCTCTCTTAAGCACCCTTTCACCGTGTGTAAGCAGGGGAGAGTCCGGGGAGCTTCCTCTCAGCAGTGCTGTGGAGAGAAAATGGCGCTGGTGAGTGCTGAGGGAGAAGCCCCGCCCCCTCAGCGGCGGGCTTCTGTCCCGCTCAAACTTAGTAAAATATGGCGGGGGCTCTTTTATATACATGTACAGAGCCCACCTGTACATGTATATAGTCTTTTTGCCATGCAGAGGTTTATATTGCTGCCCAGGGCGCCCCCCCCCCCCCCCCCCCCCCCCCTGCGCCCTGCACCCTTACAGTGACCGGAGTATGTGAGGTGAAAGGGAGCAATGACGCACAGCTGCAGTGCTGTGCGTTACCTCAGTGAAGCTGAAGGCTTCTGCCGCCTGACGACTTCTGTCTTCTGTACTTCTAGCTCTGTGAGGAGAACGGCGGCGCGGATCCGGGGGTGGACGCCCAGTAAGAACCTGCGTTCACCCCCTCTGGAGCTAATGGTGTCCAGTAGCCGAAGAAGCAGAGCCTATCTTTGACCAGAAGGTCTGCTCCTCACTCCTCAGTCCCTCGATGCAGGGAGCCTGTTGCCAGCAGTGCTCCCTGTGAAAAAGTAGTAAAAGGTAGAAAGAAAAATCCAAACAGAAATGCTTCTAGGCAGAGAACTCTGGAGAGCTCTCTGCAGTGCACCCATCTTGCTCTGGGCACAGTGTAAAACTGAGGTCTGGAGGAGGGGCATAGAGGGAGGAGCCAGTGCACACCCAGAGTCCAAAGCTTTCTTAAAGTGCCCTATCTCCTGCGGAGCCCGTCTATTCCCCATGGTCCTTACGGAGTCCCAGCATCCTCAAGGACGTTAGAGAAAGCCCAAATGCTAATCAAGTTTAAATCACATAGGTCAAAAGCCTGGAACAAACATATCTCCCATTTATCACTTTACCAGTCTTTAAGTCACAATAGAAACAAGTGGGAATTAGTGACATGGGATATTTTCATTATCTTCTAGTTTAATTTCCAATTGCTCCATGACACCTTGTGATTGGGAGTTTGCTTACTATATTTTATATGAATCAGGGTTGCCGACATTCTGGCTCTCCCCTCCGGAAGAAGTCAGCCAGCTCGGCACTGCAAGGGGTGGTGCAGGCGGGTGTGACGCGGCATGGGGTGTTGCATTTATGGTCGTGTCATTGTGGCCATGCCCCACTATTCAGCACAAATCGTTTCATCAGGTCCCCTCAGACCGCCCACTTGTTCTCTGTAAGTGGGCAGTCAAGGTGGGGGGTTGCAAAGGGCTCCGCCACTGCGGGACACTTGCCCACCTATCTATGGGGCTGGGAGTGGCACCTGATTTTTGTGAGCCTCCCGGCCATTCCAGGAGGGTAGACAAGTATGATATAAATTATTCAACCAATATCTGTACCTTTATTCTGTAAATTCTGAATTTTATTCCAGGTGTATTTGTCCTTGCAGATAAAGAGCACTGGGGGGTTAGTGTTTGCAGGAAATAAGCTAAATAGGAGCCGATTCATGTTTGTACAGTAAGTAAAGCAAAAAAACAAGTTTGTGTCCAGAACTAACCATGTTGCTACGCAAGGGGCGTAAATACAATTATATTTTTCTGTGCAGGGTAAATACTGTCTGCTTTTCCATGTAGTCCACAAATGTTAGACAGCTTTATTTTTACACTGCAATATAGATTTCAGTATGACTGTGAACACACCCCACCCAAATCTAGTTCTCTCTGCACAGGTTACATCAGCCCCACCTCATGGTTGTGCCCAGTTTTTATATTTTACTTACAAACATGAATCATGTCCAAAGTTTCTAAAGAAAATACATTTTTGTGGACTAAATAGCAAATAGGAGGGCTGATTCAGATGTGGAAGCTATTTTGATTATTTTGCAGTTGGGACAATGGCTGTGGATTTGCACCTGCACGTGAGCGTTATTTGGAGGACACCCTGAGTAAACCTGAAGCTTACTCAGATGTCCGATGTCCAGACAGGTGATCCAATGGCTGCATTTTTGGACGCAGCAGCAGATAAAAGAAGCCGGCAGTGCATTTTTTTTTCTATTACTGAAGACAGCTCCTGCGGCTTTAGTATAACTTTGTACAGCTGCTGCATACAAACATGCAGCTGCTGTGTGAACTGCGCAAATTTATGAGTCGGTCCCATGATATCTAATTACATTTATATGCTGTACTAGTGTAAATAGGAAATGTTATGTCTTTGTGACAGAGGAAACTGTAACATATTTCCTATGTGTAATCAAATGCTAATTATAGAGACATGCAACACATCTGGATGATACATTTGTCAGAATCCAACTTCCGTTCTTGGACACTGCTAGACATGAACAGAGAAACATTGTCTATAATAAATTGTAAATAATCCGCCCAATGTTTATAGTTCTGGTATCTATTTCTGTACATTTATGTGAAGGGAAGAACAAGGTTTAGATTTGTATTCATTTCTCATATACCATATATATGTATCAATTTTGTTCTAGTTATGATTAAAAAAGTGTATACAGCTCGTGATAGGTCTTGGACAAAACATTTGGATAGCCATGTGTATTACCATCTTCTTTCATATGAAGCAGCAGAAATACTGTAGCAAATCTGACCACACCTGAATGACCCCCATAGCAGAGCCGCAACTAGGGGGGTGGGGGTGGGGTGGGGGGCTAGGGGGTCACATGCCCCGGGTGCTGGGCAGTAGGGGGGCGCTAATGAGACCACTTCTGGTGCAGCACTGGCCCCGCTAGCTCCCCCGACACTAAGTTACCTGCTGAATTTGTGCCTTGCCCCGGGTGACAGAAATCCTAGTTTCGGCCCTGCCCATAGTATCTTGGGCACTTGTACTTAGTAGTTATGTTGCAATGGAGTTGGTATAAAGTCACATATTAAGCACAACGCTGTGTGGCATGATAGATGTGCAGCTCACCTCCTATTGGTCTTCAGTCTTTTGCTTTTTTACCCATATCATGTCTGATTTGCACACAGCTGCTGCATGGAATTCCAGCACCAGTATCCAGGGCACCCATGCATTGTTCTTTAGTTCCAAAAAAAAAAAAACCAAGTGGCGCTTAACAATCATATAGTATAAAATATTTAATAAAAATACACATTAAATACAATGCAACAATACCTGCCTTTTGAGGAAGACGCCCTGCTGGCGTTGAAACGCGTTAAGGAATACAGGAAATTTCATGAGGACCGGTACCGCTGTGTACTTCCATCTCCATCTGAGCCGAGCACGGGAAACCAGACCGACAGCTGCAGTATAAGCGCCCCAGCCCGCAGCTTCAACCCCGCGCGGCCCTCAGCCACAGCCACTACCACACTGACGGGTGATACGAGCGTCAGACGGGCTGTTGATCGGTGCTTCTGGTCGGGCCCCTGCCACTCCGGCTCCATCGGCAAACGACCAATGTGAAAGGGGACACGGAGCTCCCGCATACAGCAGCGTCTCGGTGAGGACGCCCGAATCAAGTCTCCCACATATTACAACACTGCTTCATCCCGCTGAGGCTCTGGTGTACATCATCTCCCTGGCTAACGGGACAACACCAGGGAGCAGGAATCGAAAGCTCCTGCCCAGCGGTAACAGGTTCACTTACCATATTTATATTTCTATATATTTTTTTCAACTATCTGTTTACATTGCTAATATCTGTTGAACAAATCTACTCCAACCCGGGTCACGGGTACCACCCTGTGGGCATGCCACTGTGAGTCACACAGTTGGAAATTATTCTGCAGCTGCACCTTCAAGTGTGTACATATTGTTTTTTGTGTAATCCCGAGACTCTTGTGTCAACAGTGGCTATTTTTCATGTTTGCAACCTGTATTCTAACCAAATATCAGGTGTTTTGATCTATCACACTGCTGCACAACATTATTGTGATGTTTTAATAATTGTCTTACACCCCCGGGAGGTTGTTGCATTGTATTTAATGTGTATTTTTATTAAATATTTTATACTATATGATTGTTAAGCGCCACTTGTTTTTTTTTTGGTACTTTTGTGGATTAAGGGATTGGCAATCCCCTTATACAAGAGGCGGCTGACGATCATATTGCAGTCTCACTCACCTAAGCGCTTAGTGTATTTTCTGTCATTGTTCTTTAGTTGCATTAGTGATGCAAGTAATACCACTTTTCACCTGCAATTGCGACCTGTGTTGCTGCTTTCACAGAAAAGTAGTATCTGGGTCTGTCCCGCAAATTACTGGGTACAAATGCTTGACGTTGCAGTTTGTTCTTCTGTGTGAATGGGGGTACAGGCTGGGACCGGAAAGAAAAACCTGTGCCCCAAATGCTGGGTAAAAGCCAGGATTTCGTCCACTTTTGGTGTGAAAATGGGGTAACACACACTCAGTATAAAACTGTTAGGGGAGGGATGCATGGCATGGCTAATACCCCTTTCAGACCACCAGCCATGAGCACGGGGCATTAGCATATGAGCGCGTATAACCCGTGTTCATGTGCAGTCAGGAAGGTGCCAGGGGAAAAATACCGGTAGCGAGCAGGGTTGAAGTCTTGTTCAACCCAGATCGCTGTGTGGTGTGAACCGGAGCTGGGTCAATGTGACCCATTTCCCATTCACTATGTGTATACGGGCAGCGCTTGGAGATCATGTGACCATGTCACCGGGGTTGTCTGTGATCATGTGACCATGTCACCGGGGTTGTCTGAGGTGGGTCACACCCTGGGAGCTCCCATGTCAGGCTACCGGGTACGACCCGCCTCAGGTGGTGTGAAAGGGGTATAAGTCACACAACCTGTGGTGCACCAAATGGGGCTGTTTAGCACAATTAAGCAAAATAAGCAATGTTTTACTACCCAAACAATAGCCTGTGGAGTTTAGGCTATGGTACAGTACACAGTGACTTACATTGGATAATGGAGGAATTTTAAATCTTGTCTGGAATATCCCTGTTCCCGTCGTCTCTCATTGATCGGAGAAGAGAGATATAGTAAAAGCCATGTGTCTGTCCTTCTTGGTGTCAACAATGTGTGATAGTGTTGAAGATTTAATGGTGTGATGGTGTTTTGGTGGCAGACCTTGGATTTACTTGATCTGTGTAGAGCCCTGTCTACTTACATTGTGATTTCTGAGCATCACTGGAGATGAGATGTATTTCTTCTTGGCAGCATTATGTTCCAATAGACTCAGCAAGACAATGCCACAAAGGCAGCAAAGCCTGGGAATGCTTCCAGAAACATGACAGCGAGTGCTTAATGCAGCGGCCTCCTCAGACACCAGATCTGAATCCAGATAAAACACGCTATTCAGACATCCACTATCAGCTCATCTCCAACAGTTATGAGAGACAAAGCCCCACATTTCCACACTGCACTGTTGACACCTTGTTGAGTCCTTGTAAGTCACAGCAAATGAACCTCTTGGAATGGGCAAGTAGCCGTTACATGAATGTAAAAAAAGCCAATCGGTCAAAAACTTACTAAAGTATCCTTAATATCTGAGCCCTGAGTTTTTAAATTCAAACAAATAGAATGAGTTACCAGGTCTGCCAGTGGGCTAAATTGTCACTTAAAATAGCCAATAGATTCTCCAAAAGACATAAACTGTATATTCTAGTAACAGATGCTGCTGTTTGCCAAGTCCAATTCGGAATGGAAATAGATTCCCGTACGCAGTGTATTAGTGTGTGTGTATAAACTGTATATATATATATATATATTACACGGATGGTGTAATGGTTAGCATTACTGCCTCACAGAGCTGAGGTCATGGGTTCAATTCCCACCATAGCTCTACCTGTGCGGAGTTTGTATATTCTCCCCACACTTGCGTGGGTTTCCTCCAGGTACTCCGATTTCCTCCCACATTCCAAAAATATACAGGTAGGTCAATTGGATCCAAAACAAAAATGAACCCCAGTATGAATGTGTGCGCGTGTACATGTGGTAGGGAATATAGATTGTAAGCTCCACTGAGGCAGGTACTGATGTGAATGGGCAAATATACTCTGTAAAGCGCTATGGAATATATGTGTGCTATATAAATAACTCAGAATAATAATAATATGTGTGTGGGTGTGTATATATATATATATATATATATATATATATATATGGCAAAGTTTCCCCAGGGCGCTAATGGATCCCTTTGGTATATCTAAAGTTCTTACTTATAATAAAACGTCATAATTCACTTATATTGAAATATTCATAAAATCAATTATATTTATTTAACAAAGTACAATTGAATACATTATGTCACAATATGTTTACAGTGACCATCGACATAGTTTTGTACAGATATTAAATGTTGATTTCAGTACATTTCAATCGCAAAACAACAGAGAAGTCTTCCTCAAAGACAAGACAAAGGCTGCTGTCTTAACCCAACGCGTTTCGTCCTACGGACTTCATCAGGGGTTGTACTTATAATCAAAGGATCACTATAAGAATAAGCAACTTAACGTATCTTCAATGATACATAAAAACACTTAAAAGTGATATCGTACTAGATCTCACCACATGGGATATCTAATCAGTAGATGATTGGATGTTATCCATTCTACTGAACCCAGTTGTGTTATTTCTGAGGGCAATTGTATTTTTGACCAATTGCATTGGAATTTAATAAATAGAGCAGCTTTTCACATCCAAGCGTGAATTTTTACATAAATCAGAAAACTGTAAATGAGCCTCTCTGCATTCAGTAATGTTCCTAGCTGCAGCAGCTAGGAACATTACTGAATGCAGAGAGGCTCATTTACAGTTTTCTGATTTATGTAAAAATTCACGCTTGGATGTGAAAAGCTGCTCTATTTATTAAATTCCAACGCAATTGGTCAAAAATACAATTGCCCTCAGAAATAACACAACTGGGTTCAGTAGAATGGATAACATCCAATCATCTACTGATTAGATATCCCATGTGGTGAGATCTAGTACGATATCACTTTTAAGTGTTTTTATGTATCATTGAAGATACGTTAAGTTGCTTATTCTTATAGTGATCCTTTGATTATAAGTACAACCCCTGATGAAGTCCGTAGGACGAAACGCGTTGGGTTAAGACAGCAGCCTTTGTCTTGTCTTTGAGGAAGACTTCTCTGTTGTTTTGCGATTGAAATGTACTGAAATCAACATTTAATATCTGTACAAAACTATGTCGATGGTCACTGTAAACATATTTTGACATAATGTATTCAATTGTACTTTGTTAAATAAATATAATTGATTTTATGAATATTTCAATATAAGTGAATTATGAAGTTTTATTATAAGTAAGAACTTTAGATATACCAAAGGGATCCATTAGCGCCCTGGGGAAACTTTGCCGTTTCTATTCTTAATTTAAGTACCCCTATCTAACAGGGGGTACTTTCCCCGAAGGTGCAGCTGGTCATTCTTAGCGCGATAAAGGTCTTTTTCTTCTTTATATATATATATATATATATATATATACAGTCATTGTGCAGTTCTGCAACATTTTTATGGCATAAAATTGATTTTGTGTTGCTGGAACATTTTTTGCTCTTTGTTGTTTTGAATGCAGGGCCTCAGATTGTGTTACACTGGATCGATTTTGCAGTCTGAGGAAACAAATGTTGCAGTAGAAATCTGATTGTGTGTTGCTGTCTGCTCTATTGTATGACTGTTGTAATACATTAGATCACAAAGCGTTAAACAACTGCTGCAAAAAATGGTTGCTCTAGGTTATGTCCCAGTCCCACAGAACTGCAACCCCGGTTGTTTATTGCCGGTGAAAGTCAGTAACTCTGCGATTGCTGCATACAGTATTTACACCTCTGGCACGCTGACATTTCTGCACATCATTTGTCTGATAATGTAGCCTCTTCTAAACCGCATCTCTTCCATAGCAAGGGGTTAAATGGATTAGCGAGCTCCCTGGACAATATTCTATCCCATTAATGTGTTGGTGATTAAGTAACGGAATTAAGACAGCACTGAGTGTTTGTGTGAGGGATTAACATCCCGCTGGGGAAAGCTTTGGCTAGGGAGTAGGGACACTGCCTATTTTGTTAAATCCTCTGTAAATATCCCCAGGGGCATGTAGTTGAGAAGAGGTGAGTGCACGACACGTGTTGGTGTCAGACATCATAGCAGAGGTAATTAGAAGTGAAGTCTGTCCTATGTGCAGAGCTGGCCGCCATCTCTCTCACAGCCAGCAGTGATGTCTAATCTCTTATGCAGTGCAGTCACTGAGATGCGCACAGTAGCCTACAGCAGGCACTGGGGCAATGTCACATAGAAATGTACATTCAAGAGTATCTAGATAACTTCCCTCCTGATGACACTAAACCTGACATTTGTACATTATTATTCATCCTGCAATTTTTTTTTTTTGTAAAGATATAGTAATAGGTTTCTACAAATGGGATATGTACTAAGCAGTGAAAAGAGTGGAGAAGTGAGCCAGTGGAGAAATTGCCCATGACACCCAATCAGCTGCTCTGTATAGTTTTATAGTATGCAAATTATAAATGTCACATCAATGCTGATTGGTTGCCATGAGCAACTTCTCCACTGGCTCACTTCTCCACTCTTTTCACTGCTTAGTACATCTCCCCTATATGTTTCCATATATGTACAAAATATCTCCAAACATTAGTCAAATTGTGTAGGATCTTACAGTATTTTTTTTCGTGGAATTCAGAAACTATGGCATTACACCTCCATTCTCCCAAATGGTAGAAGCCCTTCTGGTCCCTAAATGATAAATTAGACCTTCTACTCCAGGCTTGACCAACCTGTGGCTCTCCAGCTGTTGTGAACCTACAAATCCCAGCATGCCGTGCCACAGTTTTAGCATTCCCTTATTGCAAAACTGTTGCAGGGCATGCTGGGAATTCTAGTTTCACAACAGCTTGAGAGCCATAGGTTGGTCAGGCCTGCTGTACTCCTTTTACCAATAGCCTTCATAACTTCAGTGCAAAACCTGTGTGGCAAATATCTGCCACAAGAAGAAACCGACAGTTTGCCATGTTGACTGGCCAACTCTTCTTAGCAATATAAAATAAGGGAAATGCCAAAGTGGTAACACAAATAGGGATCAATGCCACTCAATTAAATTTCTTATGCTGAGAATTGTGATGCAGACATGGCCAGTATGATGGACAGGGATACGTTTTAACTTGGTACTAGTGGGGCGTGTCTAAGCGTGAGAGGTGTTCCATGTCTCATTGTTAGTAACAGGGCCCTCCACAGACATTGCGCACCACCACAAAAGGTGTGTGACCATGCCATCTTTGGGATGTGGTTATGCCTCCTGCTAGGCCTGGTCACTTGGAGAGGATGTGAGGATGGAATAAGATAGGATGCTACACAGACACTTTGATACTTGAAAAAGAATTGTGTCAAGATGAAAGGTTTTTGGTCTTCAGTCAGGACAGCAGAGTGTGACAATAGACAGGCATTGTGCAAAAGAGACTTCCATCCTGGTAGCCAGAATTGTAAAGTTTTTTGTAAGGACTTCAAATGATTTATTAAAACTTATTCAAGGGGGTTGGCCATAAAAAAAAAGGTAAATTCCTCAAAAGATGATTAAAGTATGTTAATAATAGTTTCAAGTTAAGAAAAACTGATTATAGCTAAAGTAGGTAAAAAAAACTTTTAGCACTTTAGGAAATAAACTCCATGAACACATTCCAGTCATAATAAAGGCATAGGTTAGATCTCGGAGACACGATACAATAATAAATGTCCCTCAGATATGGTTATTTCTGGTTGCATCCTGTTTAGAAAAAAATAGGTGGAAAAGGGAGATGGAATAGCTATTTATGTAAAGAATGAGAGAAAATGAGCTTTAGCAAAGGTCATTGCAGATGGGAGTGAGAATATTTGGGTAGCTCTACATACTTAGGAGAGAGGCTTTTTCAAATAGGAACAAATTATAGACCGCCCAGGACAAGATGAGGAATTGAAAAGATAATTATTAATAGAAGAGATCACAGAGAAGTCAATGAATGGTTATAATTATGTGATATTTCAAAATGTCTAATGAGGACTGGAATACGCCAATTGCAAATCAGCCAGGAGTAGTAACATTCTGGATTGCTTGCATTTGGCCTCTCTCAAGCAATTAGCTAGAGAGCCAGTGCAATAGAAAGCAATCCTAGATCTTGTTCTCTAAATAGATGTGTAGTATTAAATATGTCTGTAGGAGAAAAGCTGGAATCTGACGATCATCCATCACTTTTGTTTACTATAGAGAGGAAAGGCAGAACTGCTCCAATGCAGACGTCAGACGCCGGGCGGGAGCCGAAGCAAGAAGAAGCTGCGCCGAAGAGCGGTGAAGATCCGGGCGGCACCAGGAAGAAGAGGACGTCGCGGCGGGAGGTCCTGAGGCCGCGGAAGAGGCCAGAAGATGCCAGGCTCCTGGAAGAAGATGTCCAGCGGCGGCTGGACATGGAGAGGCGACGGCGGCGCAACTGGCCTGGGCGGGCTAGCGGCAGAAGAGTGAAGAGGAGTGCCGGAGAGGTCACCAGGGGTGGGAAGCGAAAGAGCTAACGAAGCTACCCCCTGGTGCCTCTCCCATCGGTACGGTAGGCCCTTGTAAGGTGCCCCCCCCCCCTTTCCTCCCTAGACCACCGGGTGTTCGGGCATTAGGCCTGCGGGACAGTCAGTCCACAGGCCTGTGGCGCAAGATAGGTGGGCATTTGCCCCGTGGCCACAATCCAGGCAGGAGGCCTGTGGGGGGACGGATAGAGGGCGTTAGGCCCTAGTTCCAGTAAACCCCCCCCCAATAGGTGTATATAAGGTGACCCTGGGCATTAGGCCCAGGTCACCCAACCGGCCACATGTTAGGCAGGCGCTAGGCCCGTAGGAAGAGTCAGGCCTCTAGCCTGTGCGCAGTCAGGGGGAGTTAGGCCCAGTAAATAAGTTGTCCCCCAGGTGAATAAGGGTGGTGCTGGGCACTAGGCCTAGGCCATCCCGGTGGATACAGGTAGGCAGGCCCGCTTGGCCTGAGCCCCATGTAAGTCAGTGTACAGGAGGTGGGTGAGCTGTACGGCGCCCACTCCCCAGAGAGAAGGTATATACGTAATCAAAGGGACAGCACCGTGGTAGTAACTTGCACTGTTATTGTGATTTGATATATGTGTTGTTTCCGTGCAGGGCCAAGGTTGCTCATAGTTTGTTTAGTTTTGTCGCACCACACACACAGAGCTAGTTTGAGGGCTCTGCCGTTACAGTTAGTGTAGTGGTGTTACACCAGTATAGCGTTGGGCCCTGCACGGCTGTTTGTTTGCCTCCTTACAGGGATCTGTAAGTGGAGAGGAAGATCGCAGTGCAAGACTGACAACGGTGAGTAGCATCTGTGTCCGTCTGTCCCTTTGTCTGTCCCCTGAGCGCCGGAATAGGGGTTTGCTCACGGACGTGAGAACCCCTTTGTCACACTATGCGCGAGTGTGTGAGAATTGGGTGGCTGAGGCTTTGTGCCGGTGATGACCTTACACCCAACCGGTGAAGGTCGCCGCCACCCCCTGGGGTATCCCCTTTTCCGGTGGAAGAAGGGTTGACACCCCCCCTTAAGTTAGTTTACTTTCTCCCCAGTTCGTCCGTCGTCCGCTCCGAGAGGGGATCGCCGTGTCCGGGTCCAACTGAAGATTTCCAGGTCCGTTGAAGGTTCCGGTACCTGAAGGTGAGAGAGTGCGGCGACTGGTGAGTAGTGAGTCTACACCTGCACGGCAGCAGGCACTACACCGCACCGCCGCCCTCTTACAATTACTCTATTGCCTTTTAGAAAATGATAGAAAGCATCTGATAGGTTGCTATGGGCAACATCACACAATCTCTGTTTTAGAAGCTTTAGTAAATTTACCCCCTAGTGCAGTGATGGGGAACCTTTGGCACTCCAGCAGTTGTTGAAATACACATCCCAGTATGCCCTGCTACAGTTTTAGCATGGCGAAATAGCAAAACTGTAGCAGGGCATGCTGATATGTATAGTTCAACAACAGCTGGAGTGCCAAAGGTTTCCCATCACTGCCCTAGTGTGATACTCCTGGCGCCGTGGAAACCACTGGACAATTTCATTTAGGATGCTGCCACTAGGTGGAACGATTATAGGCCTAAACAGAGACAAGCCAGCAACAGAGCCAGAAGTTACTGGTTGCAGGTGCGCAGTTGAGACCGTGAGACGGAAGAGGAGAGCAAGGTGAGGTACCACTGGTCTGCTAAGAGAGATAAGAGACTGGACAAAGAGTTATCACTGAAGTGGTGAGGGTGAAAGATGCCACTGAGTACCCACTGATGGTGCACTGAGCGACCGCTGCAGAAATGACCGCAGAGAGAGAGAGACTGAGAGCTGGCGACAGTACTGAAAGCTGCTGCTGAGATCCATGGAGACTGTGAGCGAATAAAAAAGCTGAAAAAGAGAAACGTCCCTGCAGAGCTCATGAACTGTTTAAGTGAAACTGGAACTGTTAAAGTACCTTTGAGAGAGTATTTGACAAATACTGAGAATTATTGAGGGATACTGAGATCTACTGAGAAATATTGAAAGCATATTAAGCATATTTCTTGTACTGTGTATTTCTGACTTTTGCAAGAAACTGAATTAGTGTAGACAGTGTGATATACATCTTAAAAATGGGGGGGATACAGCACAGCAAAGAGGGGAGGGAGATAGAGTATAGGGTATGGCAGAGTCGGCCCTAGGTAGAGGCAAACTAGGCAAATGTTAGTCATGCCTATATTCTGTGTGTGACTGCTGCTGTATCTGCATACGAAAAGCTACGTTACAGTGTATTCCTGGAAATCACTGTAACATAGCATTTCATATGCAGATACAGCCACAGTCGCACACAGAATATAGAAATGCTGCATATCATTTTAATCAGCAGAAGCTTCTTGTGCATCCTAGCCACATAGTAATGTAAATAAAAAGGCGCCCAACGTTAGCAAAGCTGCCAGCTGACTCACACCACGCATCTCCTGCTGCATGGCGTATGGCAAGATGTATAAGGACACATCTGTATCCAAGCAGAGGCAGAGATCACAGTGTTAGTGGCAGTGTGAGTGCTGTGTGCGTGGGGGGGTTGGTTGTGCAGTAGTGTTGCATACGTGTAAGGGGTATTATGTGTGTCTTGTGTATAAAAGCATTAATAATGTTCGGCAAATGGGTAAGGGGCACTATGTTTGTCATTATGTGTATAAGTTCACTAATAATGTGCAGCATATGTGTAAGGGAGATTATGTGTGTCATTATGTGTATAAGGGCATTATAATGTTATAATGTTATAATATGCGGCATATGTGTAAGGGACATTGTGTCTATAAGGGAATTTATAAAGGTTGGCATAATATGTAAGGCATATTATGTGCATAAGGACATTAATGTGTATCATATGTGTAAGTGGCATTACTGTGTGGTATTATGTGTATAAATGCATTACAAATCAGTGGCGCACCCAGGGGGGTTTCCGAGCACCCTGGCTCTGGGGTGTGGGGGAAAAGGGAGGGGAGGGGATGGGTGGTGTGGGTGGATGTGTGTATGTATAAAGGCTGAGGACACATATAAGGTACAATATGTTTATTTAATGTGTAGGCTAAGTACAGTATTGTGATATACATCTGTTTGAGCTACTAGCTACATTTTGTGTGAATTATAAGCTGGAAAAAGGAGCGGGTGATCAGCACAGCACTGTTTTGTCTCCTGGGTCGAGTGCAGCCAGTATCTGGTTGTCCAGATCAGATTGCTGCTAGAATATCGTGGGTTGTGATACCTGTGCTCACCTTTTGGTTTGATAAATTTATGAGAACGTGCAATAATGAATACACTAGTATCTGCCATGCCTTTTATTGGAAACACAGTGCTCGGGTCACACACAGAATAATACAAATATTGATAAAAGTATTTGTGCAATAAAGGTGCATTCAATAACAAAGTTGTATGACATGCAAATGAACCTGTGGTACAGGGCTCAGTGTGGTGTCTTCATTAATGTCCACAATGCATAGTGGTAATGTCCATATTAGCAGTATAGAGTCTCTGCTCGTAATGTTACCACACTGGTGCATTCAGTGTGCAGTACAGATGGTATTCCGACCAAGCCTGGAGTTCAGGTGGGTCCCTTTTGACAAGGAGAGACAAATGTTCCTGGCAATTGTTTACTGGCAAATACCAGGTACAGCAACTTACCCGAATCCTGCTGCTTCGATGCAGTGCTCACCTCATGGTGAGCGCCCGCTGCTGGCTCTAGCTGTGTGCCACTAGTCCACCTGGAGCCAATACTTGCTGGGATATGATAATCACTTATAAGACCTTACTTTGAAACATTAATATATGATAAGAAAATTCAGCAAATTATTACTCAAGGGTTCATGAGCTGCATAATAAAAAGTATTAGAAAAGGCCTGAATGTTAACTACTAAAGGAGAGATGGTAACAGAGGTGATAAGATAAATCCATTTACCTGTAAGTATGTTAAATGTTTTAATACAGTTTTTAGCAAGATAATTAATTTCATTAAAATGGAGGATGGAAAACTAAAAGGTAATACAAGGCAGAACTTTTTTTTACAGAAAGGGTGATGGGTCCATGGAACATGCCTCTTAGTAGCAATGGTGAAGGCTCATTACAGAAAGCCGCTGAGATTAGAGGCAGAGAAACGCGTTAAGTGTACCAAGTACATAAGCCAGCGATTACACTGGTGAGGACTCTCTGTTGGATATGTTCAGATGCGCTGTTTAAGATTGACCTGATGGCGGCATATTGTCTTGTGACTACCTTGAGATACCTTGCACTGTACAAGGATAGACATACTGAGCAAACTTCTAAAGGAAGAATCGGCTTGTAATATAAGGAGAATGCCTCTTCTTTTGAATATGCTTTCTGGCTACTATCCATAAATTTAATGCATGTGGTGAAATTTCTAAGCTTGAAAACTGTATAACCCAGAGGTTCTAAAATGTGTTCCTCAAGGCAACCCTACAGTCCAGGTTTTAGGTATATCCATGGCTCATTCCAGATAGTTAAATCAAATTGACTGAGGTGAAAATTAAGTCACCTGTGGCCACGCATGGATATATTTACAACCTGGACCATTGGGGTGCCTTGAGGTTTGAGAAATTCTGGTATAACCCATTTACTTGCATGAACAAACTTACCTGTTGATAATACTAATCATTGTGGCTTAAAGTGAGTGTATTTAACCACTTCGGCAGATTATATAGTGTGGAAAAATCTACACAGAAGTGATTGAGCTGTGTGTGCTGAAAGAAGATATTGTTTCTAAGTAACAAAGGGAATTTGCAGGAAAAAGTAATCCCCTTGTTTGCAACATACAGTATAGATATTGTGTATAAGCCAAGCACGGAGAATATTGTAACATTGTGACAGAGGGATCTATGGCCAGAGCATGTGTAGAGAAACTATTTTTATATGGTGTTTTCAATTGTCTTTTTTTGTATTTAACACCGGCAATGTGTATATTGTATAATTGTTATACGTCTTATATAAAAATATATAAACATCAATTGGGTCAACAGCTCTTTATTTGTTGTATATATATTTGATCATATACAGTAGAAAGAGAATTCTGGAATTCTTTTGACAGTGATAACACTCCAAAAGATGATATCACCTCTTAATATCTCTAGTAATAGGATGTGCTGTCCAGGCCTGCCCTCCTTTTTCCTCTATATGTGTATACAGTATATATTGTACACTTGAAGGCAGTGCCATAACTAGATGATTTAGCGCTATGTGCAAGAAACAACATTGGTTCCCCCCACCCCAATATTTAAATTAGGGCCAGTGCACGTCGTAGGCATGTGAAAAAATATAGGGACGTGGTTTCATGGGGAGCAGGTGTTGTCAGTGGTCCTGTTGTTGGCCGAGCTGGTGTTTTCGGTGGTCCTGCACCCACAGTGCACATGCGCTGTGTGCCAGGCACCACAGGCACACACCTAGTTATGGCCCTGCTTGAAAGTAAGGCACTTTGGCATTGGTACCCCTTCCATTCACCCTCAGGTGTTTTAATTAGCAAAGGTTCCTGCATTTCAGATCACACACTAATAAGGGCTCTATTGGAAGGTAAGACCTTTATAAATGTATATAATGTGATAGTATTAGAGATGTAAGGGACCCATGTCATGAAGTCATCTAATCATGATACATGGGCCCACATATTTGCGCAAATGTGTGCTAAGAACTTCACTTATACTCCATGTTAATTGTGAGGGGTTTTTTTTATTATTTTTATTATCAGTGTTCTTAGTACTAGGAGTGTGCATTATCATTTCTCTTCCTATAGTATAGAAGCCTCAGCATGATAGCACCTCTTAATATCTCTAGTAATAGGGTGTGCTTTCCAGACCCCTATCCACCCCCCTCCTTTTTTGTCTAATAAAAGCCATGAGATTTCTGAAGGTGGACCCTGTCTGTTTGAGTAGAGATGTAGGAGAAGATCAAATCCTGAAAACATTTGACAACGCTCTTGTCTCTCTTTAGTGAACATAGGGGGTCATTCCGAGTTGTTCGCTCGTTATTTTTTTCTCGCAACGGAGCGATTAGTCGCTAATGCGCATGCGCAATGTCCGCAGTGCGACTGCGCCAAGTAAATTTGCTATGCAGTTAGGTATTTTACTCACGGCATTACGAGGTTTTTTCTTCGTTCTGGTGTTCGTAATGTGATTGACAGGAAGTGGGTGTTTCTGGGCGGAAACTGGCCGTTTTATGGGAGTGTGTGAAAAAACGCTACCGTTTCTGGGAAAAACGCGGGAGTGGCTGGAGAAACGGAGGAGTGTCTGGGCGAACGCTGGGTGTGTTTGTGACGTCAAACCAGGAACGACAAGCACTGAACTGATCGCACTGGCAGAGTAAGTCTCGAGCTATTCAGAAACTGCACAGAGAAGTCTTTTCGCAATATTGCGAATCTTTCGTTCGCAATTTTGATAAGCTAAGATTCACTCCCAGTAGGCGGCGGCTTAGCGTGTGCAAAGCTGCTAAAAGCAGCTTGCGAGCGAACAACTCGGAATGACCCCCATGGCCTGCGTGTCCACCATAAAACTATTCTTTAACAATAATATCTAGGCTGCTCCATAAAACATCGTGCTCCAAACACTAACCTTTTGCGATATGGTGTGTAGATGGAATACATATGTTTTATCGGTGCTGGGATCCCGGCTTTCATGATTCCAACAGCGGGATCCTGACCACCGGTATGCCGGCAGCGGGACACCCTTAGAGGGAGAAAAGCCTGTCGCGCTGGTATTTCGGCATTGGGATTGTGACCGCCGGGATCCCTACAGGCAGTCTCATGATTGCCTCCCCTGTAGATATGTCCCCATCCACACACTTTACCCTGAGGGGTAGTGTGTACCTCCAAAACATTCTTATACAATCTCTACCAGTTACTGAATAACTATTGTTCTTTAAAATGTAACAAATACTATTATTGGAAAGTTTGAACTGTGGACAAAGAATGCCACAAAAAAACCTTCAATACTGACAAGATGATGGATCTCAAGTTTATAGAGGTCCCGTGCTGCCTCTGAAGAATATTCCTTTGCTCATCTGAATTCTAACATACAGTATAATGGAGACCCTCAGAGCTCAGCCTGCATAGTTAATTAAAAAATGTAGAGTTTTAGATATTGCTACTGAGGGAATAACACATTACTCTTTGATCTTGATAAGATAAGATTAGATTGGCAAGTGCATACACACTTGCCATTGCCAGCAGTCAGGGCCGGCTCGAGGCACATTCTTTAGGAGTGGCCAAGCTGAGCGTTGGGCTCCTAAGGGAGGTCATCAGCCCTCGCCCTTTCAAATCAGTCGACGGTTCATCAGCCAATCAGAGCTCGCAGACCAGCAGTGGCGGCTCCTGATTGGCTGCTGGAATGCAAGCTTTGATTGGCTCATGAACCAGTGCATGATTTGATATACCCGCTGCCAGAGATTAGACTGAGAGGCACGCACTGCGCTCTCTAACACAGGAGCAGCAGCGGAGCCCAGCAGCGGGAGACCGGTAGACGCAGCAGAGACCGGCAGGTGGTGGAAGTGAGCAGCCTTACTGGGGGCATATGTGTATCTGGCACTGTGGAGATAGTATGTGTATCTGGCTCTGTGGAGGCAATATGTGTATCTGCCACTTTGGGGGCATTATGTGTATCTGGCACTGCACTATTGGGGGGCATATGTGTATCTGGCACTGCTGGGAGCATATGTGTATCTGGCACTGTATATGTGTATCTGGCACTGCTGGGAGCATATGTGTATCTGGCACTATTAGGGGCATATGTGTATCTGGCACTATGGGGGGCATATGTGTATCTGGCACTGCGTTACGGGGGGCATATGTGTATCTGGCATTATTGGGGGCATATGTATATCTGGCACTGCACTACTGGGGGCATATGTGTATCTGGCACTATTGGGGCTCATATGTGTCTGGCACTGCACTCCTGGGGTCATTATGTTTATCTGGCACTATACTGGAATGTTATGTGTATCTGACACTATACTGAGGACATTATGTGTATGGAGCACTACTATGGGCACTATGTGTAAGGCTGCTAATTGTGTGTGTAGAGGGGTGTGTGAAAACATATATATTTATAGTTTGACATATTATAAAGTTGCAAGGCCACGCCCACTTTCCCAGGAGTGCACGTGTCTTCAGCACACACATTGAGATGGGGGATTCACTTCAAAATCTCTCACACTGGATGATTTAAAAAATTTGTCATAACCAATGGTTGTTATCGCAAAATCTTAAAACTAAAACAATATACTGTATATTATTCAGCAATAACAGTGTACAGCAAACTAATAGGTTATTTGGTTCTTCTCAGACTAGTCTGTTCCACTTTACAGTGAGAGAGCCACTGGCCCTAAAATAGAAATTCAAGTCACCAGTTGGAAAGAAACTCAAGGAAGGAGAACAATGGCCCTCATTCTGAGTTGTTCGCTCGCTAGCTGCTTTTAGCAGCATTGCAAACGCTAGGCCGCCGCCCTCTGGGAGTGTACCTTAGGTTAGCAGAATAGCGAATGAAAGATTAGCAGAACTGCTACTAAATAATTCCTTGCAGTTTCTGAGTAGCTCCAGACCTACTCCTAAACTGTGATCACCTCAGTCCGTTTAGTTCCTGGTTTGATGTCACAAACACGCCCTGCGTTCGGCCAGCCACTCTCCCGTTTCTCCAGCTACTCCTGCGTTTTTCCCTGGCACGCCTGCGTTTTTAGCACACTCCCTGAAAACGGCCAGTTTCCGCCCAGAAACACCCAATTCCTGTCAATCACACTAGGATCACTCGAGCGATGAAAAAACGTTGTTCGAGCTTGTGTGAATCTACAAAGTTTTGTGTGAAAGTACTTAGCGCATGCGCACTGCGTACCATGTGCATCCGCATTTTTGCCGTTTTTTCACTTGATCGCTGCACTGCGAAAATCGTCAGCGAGGGAACAACTCGGAATGACCACCAATATCTCTTAGTGATAGTATTTATTATAAAGAATTTGCTGGGTTCTTTAGATGAAAGGGATGTTTGAATAATCAAACATTAACAGAATTAGAACAATCCTGTTTGCATATGTAAGCAATAAGAAAAACACCTACATTTTATATTTTAAAAATACCCAATTTATTAAGTTAGCATACATTTTTATTGCAGTCATTAATATTAATACAGATTTTACTATTCAAACAATTGGGAGATTTCTGTTCAGCTTGGCATTTCTTTAGCAGAACATTTTAAAGTTTCAGTATGTTAGTTTTTGTCATAATTGATGTATTAGAAGAATGTTCTTATAAAGAAAATTATACAGAAAAAAAGAGAAAATGCAGGTTCACGCTCTATGGCCCTCATTCCGAGTTGATCGCTCGCTAGCTGCTTTTAGCAGCATTGCACACGCTAGGCCGCCACCCTCTGGGAGTGTATCTTAGCTTAGCAGAATAGCGACCGAAAGATTAGCAGAACTGCTACTAAATAATTCCTTGCAGTTTCTGAGTAGCTCCAGACCTACTCCTAGATTGCGATCAGCTCAGTCCGTTTAGTTCCTGGTTTGACGTCACAAACACGCCCTGCGTTCGGCCAGCCACTCCCTCGTTTCTCCAGACACTCCCGTGTTTTTCCCTGACACGCCTGCGTTTTTTAGCACACTCCCGGGAAAGGCTCAGTTACCACCCAGAAACGCCCCTTTCCTGTCAATCATTCACCGATCAGCAGTGCGACTGAAAAGCGCCGCAGGATCCACAGCAAATCTACTAAGTTTTTATTTAAATAACTAAGCGCATGCATCCTGCGTGCCTTGGGCATGCACATTTAGCAACAAATCGCAGCATAGCGAAAATTGGCAACGAGCGAACAACTCGGAATGACCCCCTATATACTAAACACTGCTAATCAGAATAATTATAATAAACTCTGCAATATAACAGAGTGAATTTGGTGAACTCACTAGTGTGATGCTTTGGGGCTGTTGACCTGTACTGGCCTTGGGGGAGCCTGTGCTCTAGATTTGTACCTTAGTGTTAGGGACCCACCAGATGAGGTCACCTGGTCACAGTTGGTGGGGAAGAGAAGGGGTGTGCTAACTCTGAGTACAATAAGCGGTATGGGGATGAGAAGGGGTATGCTCACTCTGAGGGTCAATCCGAGTTGATCGTAGCTGTGATAAATTTAGCACAGCTACGATCATCTTCCCTGATATGTGGGGGGATGCCCAGCACAGGGCTAGTCCACCCCGCATGTCAGTGCCGGCCCACCCCCCGCAGAAGTGCAAAGGCATCGCACAGCAGCGATGCCTTTGCACTTCAAAAGTAGCTCCCGACCAGCGCAGCTTTAGCGTGCTGGCCGGGAGCTACTCATTGCTCCCCGGCCCGCAGCGGCTGCGTGTGACGTCACGCAGCCGCTGCAGCCCACCTCCCATTCGGTCCGGCCACGCCTGCGCACCCACGAAACGGCGGCCTAACGCCGCCGTTACGCCCCCTCCTGCCCAGCGACCGCCTCTGCCTGTCTGCCTTCGCCCATCTGGCATGTTCTGGCGCACTACGGCGCATGCGCAGTAGGGACCAGTTTGCTCGGCTGCGTTAAAAAGCAGCGAGCGAACGGGTCAGAATGACCCCCTCTGTCCGAGTACAGTAAGCTGTATGGGGAAGAGAAGGGGTATGCTAATTCTGGGGCAGATGTACTAAGCCTAGAGAAGTGATAAATCAGTGATAAAGAAGTTATAAGTGGAAGGTGATAACACACCAGCCAATCAGCTCCTAACTGTCATTTTTCAAACCTGTAATGATTGACTGGTGCGTTTTCACCTACCACTTATCACTTCTTTATCACTTCTCTAGGATTAATACATCTGCCCCTCTGTCTGAGTACAACAAGCGGTATGGGGAAGAGAAGGGGTGTGCTAACTCGGAGTACTGTAAGATGTCATATTGGTGTAAATAACGAACTGTGTGAAGATGTTTACAGATGCAACGATTATGGATTCACCTTGGAAGCTGCTAAACCTGGTGCATACAGTACAGTATGTTGCTTGCACAGTGCTGGATGCTGCATGAAACGGTGTGTGGTTTAAATACCGCCCGTCAGGATCCCGGCTGTCTAAATACTGCCGCCATGATCCCGACAGGGGTACTATACCGGCGCCAGAATACCATCGAAGTAGTGTAGGCGATTCCCCCTCTGTGGGTGTCCACGACACCCATAGAGGGATAATAGAACCTGTGTTGAGCAAAGCCTGCCACTGAGCCCACAAGGGGCTTGGTTGAGCTCGCCCCCTGCAAACATTCTGGCACACAGAATGCCGATGTTGGTATACTGACAATCGGCATCCCCTGCGCTGGAATCCCATACCAATCCCCATGAGACACCTGTAACTCAGCATATGAGAATACATGCACTCTATTTCAATTCAGATTTTTAAAGCTTTATTGTTTTGACAAGAGTTCAACTCGGCTTTAGCTCCAGAAAATTTGCTGTCACTTTCTTTATTCTGATAACCAGCGTCTAAGTATGAGTAAGTATAAATAAAAAAAGCTTCACCTGGCCGGCACTTGCTATGATTAAAAAGAAATGATAATGGTGGTCATTCCGAGTTGTTCGCTCGCAAGCTGCTTTTACCTTTCTAGGGACCCGACTAACATCTTTAAAAAGGAACTCAAGGAAATTGTTCTGGGAGCAAGATCTCAAGCAATCATTACAGATGAACTTGGGGACATGCTTGTACCGGAATTTCCCATTACGCTGATCTTATATACTTTGCCCAAAATACACAAGGGGCTTTCCCCTCCCCCGGGAAGACCCATAATTTCCGCCAGGGGGTCTTTATCACAACCAGCGGCTATTTTGATTGATTCATTTCTGCAACCGCTTATTCAGAGGAATGAACAATTCTTACTTGATACCACTATGTTTTTGAATAAATTAGCTGCTGTAGGCCTATTACCATGTGATGCGTGGCTAGTGACAGCTGATGTCACTAGCCTCTATACTATTATTCCACATGGTGTGGGAATTTTAGCGGTTAAAAAAATCTTGTTATCCAATGATTCACTATGTTATATAACTGCTGATGTTGTGCTTTTGTAAGCACTGTGCACTATGCGTTACTTATGCATTACTAGTAGATTTAAATGTTCTATGTTTCTTTGTAGCTGATCTAATGTCTGTTGATGCAGTTGTCATGGTGATGGGGTGTTGTCACTGACACGCGCCGCTCAGCTGTAGCGCTGACGTGTCTCGGTTGCGACTCTGACGGGAACCGCGTCCTGCTTCCGGCCCGGCGGCTGGCACTGGCGCCCGCCAGTAGGAGCTTCCCTCTCACTGGGTGATGTACGAATAAAAGGTAAGCGTTTGTAATTTGTTGTATATATCCTGAAGACAGTATAAAACCGAAACGTTGATAAGATATCATTGAGTCTGTCATCTATATCCGCGAGTGCCGCACCAATCGTTTGCATATGTGTCACTGTGAGTATAGCGTGTGAGGGTACCGGGACAGTTACTACGTGGATTCTGTGAGTGCCAGTTACCTTGCTTTGTATATATATATATATATGTGTGTGTGTGTGTGTGCGTGCGTGCGTGCGTGCGTGCGTGCGTGCGTGCGTACGTACGTACGTACGTACGTACGTATGAGAGAGGCAGCATATGTATGGAGGTATGTATGAATGTATATATGCGAGAGGCAGTGTATTTATAAGAGTCATAATGAAATAGATAGAGATAGGAAGCTGGGTATCTGGAGATGGGGAGAGGGGAGGCTGAGTGTACCCATCAAATAATTAAAGATGTCTTTCAGAGATACATCTTTGTTGATGTCTTTAAGAGATACAGCCAATGCAGTCAGGCGGGTGGGAAACGTATAAGACGCCACCTATGCACTTTCACTGGGAATGTGGGTAATTGGTGGTGTTGAGGGCAGTAGGCAGGAGTTTTGCCTAGGGTGCCAAGAAACATTGAACCGGCCCTGGGAAGGGGGTTTACCAACATTATCTCAGCGCTGTCTGATGCATTGTACTATACAGAGGAAAGTCTGGCTGGATTGGCTACAAATGTATGCATTAAGAGTGTGCAAAGGGAAGCCATTAATATAAATATTGTTATACATAATCAGAGACTTAATGTGCTCCTGTAGCCTTGAGGTATCTGGCAGTAGTCCTCACTGTGTCACTTAAGATAGGAAGAACTTCATGTACCATAGTTCCCTTCTGTGTCACACTGAGTCAGCATCTACTCAGCCAAAAGTGTGTAATGCACTGTCGACTTCCAAGTGTAAAGGTCACTTGGCTTTGCTGATGCTCTACTTGATCTGTTTGTTGCTCACACCTCTCTAATTGCCCCATCTCAGTTTGCTCCTCTGGTAAATGTTCCTCACTCCTTACCATTTTTAAATGATTATATAAGAAACCATACTGTACTAAGGACCTCATTCAGCAAGGATTGCAGTTTCCGCGATCAAATAGTTGCCGAAATAGAAAAAAAAGCCTACTGCAGAAATTGGGAATTAATCGCAATATGCGGGCTGATCGCAAAACCATATGCAAGTACCGGAACATTGAAGATTTTTCCTATTTGTGCCAGGCAAGGTCATCCACAATTATTGTGATGCAAGAGGCTGGAAGTGGTCATCGCTGACATCAGAGGCCCTCCTTAAAAACGCCTGGGAACACCTGCGTCTTTTCAGACACACCCAGAAAATGGCAGGTTTCAGTGGAAAATGCAGGATTTCTAGAGGGGGGTTTCCAAATGCAGTCCATAATAATATCCCACTCTGTAGAACACTGGAGCAAGTGCGGGAGTCCGGGGGAGCAGTAGAATAACCCAGTAATGACCCTGGACATTAATGTAAACATTGGTCTTTTTATACACGGTTTACTGTATGGAAAACAGTATTAATATTTATCACTATATATGCAGAATACTGCACTTTCTAAGCACACATTCTCCCACCTCATGGTAAGGCTCCTGTTTCTTCTTCCTGGTAGCTTCTCTCTGGTCTAGTGCACTGATTGAGGACTCAGATCCACACACACAGCAAACCTGGTAGAAGATGCTGCTGCCACTGGCCATGTTTCTTAAACTGCATGATGTGATGGCAGCTCTAGTAATTGTATTATATATTGTTGCTATTGTCATAATTTGAGCCACTTGCCAAGAGGAGGAGGGGTTTCCGGGCAACTGGAACCCCCCCCCTGCGTTTGCCTATGGGTTTCCACCCAGAAACGCTCTCTTTCTCTCAGTCAAACAGCGGCTGCATTGCGATCACGATCTGTACACAATTTCTGTCTCTATTTTTGGTCACGCGTGCACAATGTGAACGATGCGCATGCGAAGATGTTCGATAATCGGACAGATTGTGTTTTGCAAACTTTACAATCCTTACTGAATAAGGTCCTAAGGCCACTGTTGCACCCTTGCAGCTAATGTCCTGCATTAAATATACAATTTGCTCTCATACAGTATGTGTAGCATGGCACAAATATGTATGCAGGGATTGCTAAACAATGCACAAAGTAACAGATACAAAGATATAATAGAAAGTATGTTGCAGTAATGTTGGTTACAATACTATGGAGTAGATGTACTAAGCCTAGGACAGTGATAACATGGAGAGAGATAAACTATCAACCAATCAGCTCCTACAGTAACTGTCATTTTTCAAACACGGCCCTGTAATGTAACATGGCAGTTAGGAGCTGATTGGCTTGTACTTTATGGGCGGAATGAATGACGCATTGCGTTCTGAATATGATGCATCCCGCCACTCATCCCATGCATGTCGGCATTTATTAACGCTGTATTCATGAAGATTTCTACAAAGGACAGCTCTCCCAATGAACAAGCAAAGCCAGTTAATTTCCCCTGCTTCAGAGGGGAATCCGCACCTAGGCATCAGAAGACGCTAGTAAGTATTTATAACTAGGAGTGTGCGAGTGGTGCGTCGCACAGAGCACAGAACCCTGGGGCATACTTACCTACTCTCCCGGAAGTTGCAGGAGACTCAAGATTTTTCAGTTAGTCCCCCGCTCACTCAGAAGAGTATGCAGATCTCCCGCCTGCTTCCTTGTGAAGTGGGCAGGATGGGGAGATGATCACTGAAATTGTGGTGCCGTATGGAGGGTGCGGGGCTAAATTAAGTGAATCAGTTAATAATGACAACAAAGCTAGCCCCACCCCCCTAACGGGCCAGCAGCATTTCCTCCACAGGCTTCTCCCATAGAGGAGACACAAAAAGTAGGCAAGTATGTCCTAGGGGAAGCACTGTTGCTGGCCTATGGCCATTAATATTCAGCAGCTGCAAACTGCTCCCGGGTGTTAGGACCCCGCAGGCACTGGCTAGTGCCACTGGTGATACAGGAGAGGCAGAAGGACACAGTGGGAACCTTAAGCAGTGGGTCCCACCAGGCAGAGTTTACAGGATTTTCATGGACTGGTGAGGTCAGAGCTTCAGAGAGCCCAGGCAGTACTGCAGCAGATGCCAAGAGTGAGAGGCGCCGAGAGCTGGGGGTGTGATTGCAGGGCCACGTCAGCATGCTGGGCTGCCACGGGGAGGGCTGCCACAGAGAAGGTGCTAAAGAGCGGAGCTGCACCTACAGACTCTGGCAGAGTCAGGAGCAAGCTGGAGGCTGCAGGCTGGAATGCAGCAGCAGAAGCTAGTCACTGGGAGACGCTGGCAGAGTGGAGTCACGCTGGGCAGCAGCATCAAACATCGGGGAACAGGTCTGTCATTGCCATAAATGCACACCCTCACCCAAGTGCTTTTTAAGGCCACCAGCCAGGGACTTGAAGTACTAGGAGTATTTACTCAACATTACAGAAGCATTTACAAATTGCATTATTGATATTGCACAGTTTAAACTAAATGAAGGACCTATAGTGTTGCCAATAGCAACAGCCAAAATTCAGTGTACTACAGTGTTATGGTATTTGATTGATACCCACATTATTTCCATCAATTGAAAAATTATTTTGTATTATATCTGTTACTGATTCCTTTATATTTGACTAGATTCATAGTCAAATCAAACATCACTTTTCTTTTTGGTATAATCCTTGTATTTGGGAATTGTGGGGTTTCTGTTCCTCTGCCGTGCCGTGTTAGGAAGACGAGTGTTCAGGTACGATCAACACTACGCATGAACACCCACCATTACGGGCGTCATACCTACATCATACTTGCCTACTCTCCCGGAATGGCTGGGAGGCTCCAGAAAATCAGTTGACCCTCCCGGCCCCCCGGAAGAGCAGGCAAGTATGACGATTTCAGGGGTCCCTCTGCCCGGCCGCCCACTTAGTGGGCGGTCCGGGCAGGCGATGACGCAATTCTTGTTGAATCGCATCTTCATAGCCACGCCTCCTGCTGTATAATGCAGGTAATAGCGGCATTACACAGCGTGGCTTACATGACACGATCCCATCCCATAGCCATGCCCCATCCCGCCCCATCCCGCATCCGCCACGCCCCATGACCCCCTCTGCACGGTACGTCACTGCCCGCCCCCCTGCTGAGCCGACCTGGCTGCTCTCTCCCGGAGAGAGCAGTCTAAAAGTCGGCAAGTAAGACCTACATGTTTCTTGCAAAGTGCCTACAACAGCACATTGGAGCCACTAGAACTGCTTCAAAGCTGTCTGAAGTGTCCAAGGGGTGCTCCAGGCAGGCACCCTTCAGCCTGTGGAGTTACCTGGAGCATCCATAGTACACTCCGGGCAAAGCTGTACTTCGCAGAGCTGGTCATCCCACCCCCTAGGTGTGACATCATGATATCACGGGTTTAGGGGGTGGGGCCAGCCATTGGCAGCAGAGAACCCTGTTCCAGACCTGAATGCTTAGCATCCACAAGAAATATAGTTACTGACGGGCATATCATTGTTTTCATGCAGGACTTGAAGTGCTCGCCCTGTGTTTGCACTTCCATCCATCCCTCCAAGTGTAGAAGGGCATTATACATAACAGGCATACTTCCAACTCAGCATGAGACGCACAGAACTGATTGTCACTCTTACTGATAAGTGTTTCTGTTAAATGAATACATTTATCATGCAAGTCAGCTGCAATGACACTAGCACTGTATCTTCAGTTGTACATTCAGAAATATCTGACCTTATGCCAGACTTTACACATTACACGCATTTCATAGCCAGCATTCAGTGCTGTACAGAGTTGGACCGGGCCTGGGAACTTTTCGGGGGTGGGGCGTTTGGAATCCCGACGCCAGGATCCCGGCCGCAGAATGCTGGCGGGGTGAGGGCCCGGTGGCGACCGCAGGTTTTATTCCCACTCTATGGGTGTCGTGGACACCCACGAGTGGGAGTAGTACCTGCTGGTTGGCATGCCGACCATCAGGATTCTCAGCGGGCGGGATGTAGGGGGAGCTAATGTGACCAGTGGTCTACTGACTGCCGGTCACATAACTACATCCCCTTTTCGGTGGGGGGTACATGGCCTAATCAAGGGCGGCATGGCTAGCCCATTTAGATTTTTTTTTTTAAAAAGGCATTTGTAGTCCCGCAAAATACAGGGGGGGGCACAATCAGCATGTGAGGCCCCCACCCTCCCCCATCCACACACACACACATACCACACACTCCCTGGCAGAAACTGCACTTGCAGGGGTGCCCTGGATGGGTGGTCCAGGACCAATTAAAATTATTTATGGTCAATATATAGAAGCAAATTTTGTCCCTCACCACACAACTGAACCTAAGGATGACATATAAACACAATTTACTTCATTTAATATTCCTTTCTACATTTCTCAATAAGAAACTTTTGGCCTAGGGGTGCCGTGAAAAAAAAATCTGATATTCTAGGGCGCCGTGATTCAAAAAAGTTTGGGAACCACTGCTATAGACTATAGGGGCTAATTCAGTAAGGATTGCAAATTCTGCTTGATTGCAAATTCTGCTAATTAGCAGAATTTGCAAACCTTTTGTTAGCATGCTGGAGGCCGCCCATCGCAGGGCAAGGCCGCCCAGCATGCTGACCGCCGCCTCCCTCCCTTCAACAAGCAGAAATTTTAATCACAATTTCTCCTTGTTAGCAGAAATTAAGGATGCCTACTGCGCCGTAGGAGGCCCGCCGCCATGTTTCCCATCACTGCGGCTGCGTGTGACGTCATGCAGCCGCCATGATTATGCCCCTGCCATGCCCCCATTCGCACCACACCGCCCCCCATTTGGTCGCCTCCATCCCCGCAACGCTCCGTGTCCACCCTGGAAAAGGAGCGCATCATTTTCTCATTTTTTGCGGTTGGATCGCACACAGCGATCCAACCTGAATTAGCCCCTATATCCTGCTGTTTTATCTAGTTTATCTACACAGGTTTTCCCAGTTCATGAAATGTATCTTAGCAATATTTTTCATGTGGCCTAGGGTTACATAAATACATAGAATGCTCTTCAATACTGTCATCTACCTAAGTAAAAACAGAATCGAAATAACTTTTGTCATATATCATATTCACTCCCACTCCCACTTATTAAAGGTTAAAAATCTTTCCATGGCCTCACAGCGTACAGTTTAGGAACCATTGACCCATAGAATTTATTTATAGTGTAATACTGTTGCTGTTGTGTGTGTAAATGTGTGTAGTGAGTATTTGGAGCTGGTGATATATTGCATTCCCCTTTACAAACGTAATTCATCCTGAAATATTCAAACCACGAAGTTTTTACTTTATGTTCTGTGAGTGAATATATTACATAAAGAAGGATTACATATAGAAGGATTATATATTACATATAGAAGGACTATAACATATTGCATAGTAATTAGGTAAATCTAATTAGGTATATCTATATAATTCCACCTACAAACACTCATTACATATGGTGACATGTCAGCAGAGCTGTAACTAGACATTCAAAAATACAAGGGCGTGTCCACAGAATTGTACCAATTCACAATACACCGCACAGTAGTGTCCATTAGTCACATTACACCGCACAGTAGTGTCTGTTATTCACGGCACACCGCCAGAGGTGGATTTAGGGGTCAGGCCGCCCCTAGGCATAAAAATATTGCTTCCCCCCCACTCACAACTACACCTAGCCTCCATGGTCACCCCCTAGTACAGGTGACTCTGCAGTAGAGGAGACCCCCTTGGACCTGCCCATAGATGCTGCATTCACTCCAGCTCCTGCTTCACCACTCTCACCGCCCTCTTCTTGTTGCCGATGGCCCCGGGCACCTGCTCCGTGAGGGCAATCCTGACCTCTGCAGGGCTGCCTGGCTTCTGCTCAGTGGAACGCCGGTAGGAAGTATTGGTCATGCCATTGCTGGCGTGCAGGGGCGGATTGAGGACTAAAAGGGGCCCTGGAAAAATTTCTGGAAGTGGCCTCACATGGGCAGAACCAAATTAACTGCAGGCGGAACACACACCCTAACTGCAGCCTAACTTTAACCACAGCCTAATCCTAACCCACCCTAATTGACGCCTAATCCTAACCACAATCTAATCCTAACCCTACCCTAAATGCACCCTAAAATAACCCCACCCTAACTGCAGCCTAACTGCCACCCTAACTGCAGCCTAACCCTGACTGCAGCCTAACCTAGCAGCAACCTAACTGCAGCCTAACCCTAACCCCACCCTAACTGCAGCCTAACCCTAAGTGGTGTGTGGGGGAGGGGGTGATCAGTAGTGCTGTGGAGAAGGGGGGGTGGAGCCATGAGGGAAGAGAACAGGAAAAGGAAATTCATGTGGGGGAGGCAGGGCAAAGGTACTGCAGATGGGGAAGTGGGAATTTTGGAGCTGTGGAGGGAATCTCTATGGGGGGAGGGGTTGGATGTGTTCTTTGGTTCTGGTTGGGGGAGTTTGAAACTGTGAGAGGAGTGTGAGCTGGAGTCCGGGCACCCTGCACCGCTATTACTACAGTCATACTTCCCTATTGCCCACCCGCCTGCAATCTGTTCAGCAGCTTCTCTGATAGGGGAGAGGGGGCTTCTATGCTGTGCCACCCCCAAAAGGTGCCACACCTTGTCACGTGCCTCACGTGCCTAGTGGGAAATCCAGCACTGTACACCACACAGTAGTGTCCGTTATTCACATTACACCACACAGTAGTGTCTGTTATTCACATTACACCATACAGTAGTGTCTGTTATTCACATTACACCACACAGTAGTGTCTGTTATTCACATTATATCGCACAGTAATGTCCATTAGTCACATTACACCGTACAGTAGTGGTCGTTATTCACATTACACCACACAGTAGTGTCCGTTATTTACATTACACCACACAGTAGTGTCTGTTATTCACATTATATCGCACAGTAATGTCCATTAGTCACATTACACCGTACTGTAGTGGCCGTTGTTCACAGTACACCGCACAGTAATGTCTGTTAGTCACATAACACCACACAGTAATGTCCATTAGTCACAGTAGTAACCCTTATACACATATGTGCCACACAACAGAGCCTCTGTATGTAATACAGAGGCAGTTTAAAGTATATAGGTGCAGTATACAGCACATATAGTGGGAGGTAGGTATGGTGTTCATGGTGTAATATAGGTGCAGTATACAGTATACATAGCGTGATAAAGGAAAGGTGGGTATAGTGCACAGTATACAGGTGCAGTAAACAGTATAATAGGTAGGTATAGTGTACATTTAATATAGAGGCAGTATACAGAAATTATATATATATATATATATAAATATACAGATACAAAAAAATGTCTAAAACTTTGCGCTCAGAACACCAGCAGCAATTTGGAAGAAATCCCTGTTAGTGAATTCCTACAAACCAAATTTTATAAACACAAACCAATTGCGCTCAGTACATAGCCTTGAGAATATATTTATATTCAAATTCTCGGTTCCATATATAGTTCAAAGAGTTTTCTCCACGGTATGAATTGTTTTGTGGACCTGTAAATATACCCCCGCACCAAGAGATCACCCAAAAGTGGCCAAAGGCCAAAATTAGATAAGATACCAAATAAGCTTTTTTCAAAAGATACATTTACAGTTAAAATAACATCTCAATACAGTCCAGGAAATCCGTCAGTCTTAACAGTTGAAACAATCACCTTCATCTTTACAGGTGTGAGCTCAAAAAGGTGTAATGGTGAACTGAACAGAAGACCGTAACTGATTTGACCCAACGAGTTTCATCAAGATGACTTCTTCAGGGATTCATATATGGTATTACAAAAAGAACAAAGAGAAGGAAAAACTTCACATAGGGCAACATCCATATTCCATATATATAGGTTAAAATTTGATTGAATCAATCCAGAATTGACTAAAGGGCAATGACACCAAACAACTTAGAGCCTTTTCTCATGAATATTCAGCTCTCTGTGCTGAGCCTGTTTGCAGTTTCTGTATAGATATTTTTCTGGACAGGGACCTTATATTGAGCTGCGGCCTCTAAAACAGTTCCACACAGTGACCAGGTTCAGAATAGGAGTGAGTTAGGGCTTTCGCATATATATATATATATATAAATATATATATATATATACCAACAAATATAAAACCACAGCACTCACCACCCCAGAAGCGGGGTGCAGTGTCTGCACTCACCACTCATAGGGTGGGGTGCATGTAGCCCATGCCCGCCTACTTACAAATATACAAACAGAAAGTTCAGCACTCACCAAAGCAAGCTCACTTATTTTCACAACATCAATAAACAAATGATGGGGATTTAGTTAGTGAATTGGCCAATGCACGGAAGCCTGCAAACCGCTCGCCAAGGTACCCCATCTTCATGCAGGTCCTACACTATCACAGAGTATCAAAGTGTAGGACCTGCATGAAGATGGGGTACCTTGGCGAGCGGTTTGCAGCCACTTTCAGCAACACACCCATTACTGTATCTGATTAGCCAACTCCCTGTAACAGCTCAGGAACATGCAAAACATCTAATACACTTCTTGGTGCGTATATCTGACTCCGTACTGCAACTCTTTGCGAACACCACATGGGACACATGCATGGTGCAACTCATATGCATACACAGACTAAACACATTAAATAAATAAAAAAAAACATGTTGGCCCCCACAGGAAAATAAAACAAAAACACATTAGCCTCAAAAAGTAGAAATTTATAAATAATGGCCCACACAGGAAAAAAAACAAATACAAAGAGCACACTACACACATGGCGGCAGCAGGAGACACACACTGCATACAGCACACTACACACATGGTGGCAGGGGGCACACACTACATACAGCACACTACACACATGGTGGCAGTAAAAGGCACGCACTGTATACAGCACAAATACATACATGGCAGCAGCAGAATACACATACTACATACAGCACACTACACACATGGTGGCAGTAAAAGGCACACACTGTATACAGCACAATACATACATGGCAGCAGCAGGATACACATACTACATACTGCACACTACACACATGGTGGCAGGAGGCACACACTACAGACAGCACAATACACACATGGCGGCAGCAGTGGGTACATACACCACACTACATACGTGGCGGCAGCAAGGTGTACTCATTACTTACAGCACAATACACAAATGGTGGCAGGGGCACATACTAGATACAGCCCAGCACACGTGGCGGCAGCAGGAAGCACACACTACATACAGAACACACACTACACACAATGGGCCTAATTCAGACCTGATCGCTGCTGTGCGTTTTCGCACAGCAGCCTATCAGGTCTGAACTGCACATACGTCCCACGCAGCCGCTGCGACCCGGACAGCGACGAGTAGCTCTCTGCCAGCGCGCAGGAACTGCGCTGGTAGGGAGCTACTCTTCAAGTACAAAAGCATCGCCGCTGTGCAATACTTTTGTACTTGTGCGGTGGGATCGGGCTTGACATGCGGGGCGGACTAGCCCTGTGCTGGGCGTCCACCCTGCATGTCAGGGAAGCTGATTGTAGATGTGCTAAATTTACACACACAGGGAGGTCAGGGGTAGTGAGCATAGCAGGGCACACCACATGCACATATAATATACATATATATATAGTGTGTGTAGTCGACAAACATCAGGGGCTACTGTATGTGTGTAAGCCATCTAGAGTGCCCCCAATAACTGGCAATGCATATATATATATATATATATATATATATATATATGTACTCATACGTGTAATGTTTGCTACGTTTTTCCCCCCTTCTTATGCTATGTATTCCCCCTTCATGTTGCTGATTGGTGATGCATTGTACCACAAAAAAATTCCTAGTTTACGTGCATACACCTGGCCAATAAAGCTGATTCTGATTCTGAAATAGGAAAACCATGTAGTTAGAATTTTAATAAACCTCCCATAAGGGGTTGAGCAGGGGGTTTGACAATGGCATCATTATCAATGCGTGGCTTGCATTGCGTGGTTGATAACAGCCAAATGAACAATCGGATCATGCAGAACCCTCCCAGCAGAGTGCGTCACTATACACATGTGCAGACAGACTCCTGGGTCACAAATTACAAAGGACAGCTCTTATCGCAAGAGCTGTACTTCGTGATTTTCTTCATGCATACAGCACTAGTAAATGCCACTATGCACGTGGAGAGTGGCGGAATGTGCCCAAGGGTTAGCTGTACTAAGCCTTGGAGTGTAATGAAGTGTAGCGAAATAAAGTACCAACCAATCAGCTCCTAATTGTCATTTTTTTAAACACAGCATGTAACCTGACAGTTATGAGCTGATTAGTTGGTACTTTGGGGTCTATTCGTGAAGCAGTGACCAAGGGTGGAGAAGTGAGCCAGTAGAGAAGTTGCAGATGGAAACAAATCAGCATTGAAGTAACACTTATAATTTGCATACTATACAATTGTACGGAGCAGCTGATTGGTTGCCATGGGTAACTTCTCCACAGGCTCACTTCTCCACTCTTTTCACTGCTTCATGAATAGACCCCTAAATCTCTCTCCACTTGGCTAGATGCATCATCACTTTGAGAGTGATAAAATGTAAAGTGATAAACTACCAGCCAATCAGCTTCTAACTGCCATGTCACAGGCTCTGTTAGAAAAACGACAGTTAGGAGCTGGTTGGCTGGTTGTTTATCACTTTCCTTTTTATTACTCTCCAAGCGATGAAGCATTTAGCTTCTCTCCAAGCTCTGATAAATCTGCCTCAATGAATCCGTGTTGCATAAAGACTACAAACCTCAGGAGTTAGAAGTTTCATCTTTATTGATTGAAGGAGAATATCTAGATCAGTGGTTTCCAAACTTTTTGGAATCACGGCGCCCTAGAATATCAGAAATTTTTTCACGGCACACCTAGGCCAAAAATTTCTTATTGAGAAACTTAGAAAGAAATATTACATTAAGTAGATCGCATTTATATGTCATCCTTAGGGTCAGTTGTGTGGTGAGGAACAAGATTTGCTTCTGTTTGGCCACATATTTTATGACTGGCAGCCACCAGCACTGGTTTTGCCTATTATATTGATCATGAATAATTTGAATTGGTCCTGGACCACCAACCCAGGGCACCCCTGCAAGTGTCCCGAGGCACCCCAGGGAGCCATGGCACACAGTTTGGGAACCTCTGATCTAGATGGGGCAGAAAAACATGTCTTTTTGGTTAGAAGAAAATAGTGTTGCCAAAAGTAAAGCAACACAGTATGCAAAATGAACAATTCTGTTATATTATTACTCAATTTGGCAGATATCCCCCCTAAAGCTGCGCTTAAACCTAACCCGCTTATTTCGGGCGTTATATTAGCTTATTATTAGAAAAAAGCCTTGGATTTCTAAATCCTAATTATCTACTTTTTTCTGAAAGTCATGGATATGTGATTAAACATGACATTACACTTTGATCATTTACTTGTTACAAAAATATACATGTAAATCTGCAAGTCTGTCTATGTATATTGTATTTGTCTATCTAATAGCAACCAGCACATTTTAAAACCTCACTACATGACTTTGATGTTCTCATTGTCATTCCAAACTTGTTCTTCATGCTAAAAATAGATTTAACTCCTCAGCCACTGAAAGTTCTGTGAGTTGCTTATGCCATAAAAAAATATATATATTTTGATCTCTGCTCCTGATAACCCAGAACAGCATAACATTTTATGGATAAAAATTACAATTTCTACATCTGTCTCAGAATGTCACATATGGGGGGTAATTCCAAGTTGATCGCAGCATCAAATTTGTTAGCAGTTGGGCAAAACCATTTGCACTGCAGGTGTGGCAGATATAACATTTGCAGAGAGAGTTAGATTTTCTATTGACATAAAAAAAATGCGGAGCTTCACGAAATGATGCATCATATCACAAGGCTCCGCCCCCCGAGTGGAGCACAGCAGACAGGAGGAGGGGGAGCAGTTAATGAAGCCAGCAGGTGTCGCGGCGGGTGCTATGTGCGATAGCACGACTCGCTTGATTGAGTCCCATTGGAGTATTTCAAACTAAAAACAAATCAGTATAATGACTTAATAATTACTTGATTCTCTTTTGTAAGTTTAGCAATATCCAATCCAATTATGCTACGGGACTTTTCATCAGGATATACAATAGGTATAATGTAACAAAGTGAAAGGTGCTTGGCTAAATGTAAGAGTGTAGCCAATTGTGAAAAGGAAGCAGCGCTGATTCCCGCCAGGGTCTCTGGGGATTGATGTCATCACTAGGCGTCTGGTAGTGGAAAAGACTTCTGGGACTGTTGTCATAGAAACCAGAACACTGTGACATTGGCTAATATATTCATGTGTTTTTTTCAGGGAGTCTGAGGTAATTGACAACATCATATTGTACAGAAGGTACAAAGATGATCTCATTTTAATTTGGAAAGGAGGAGATAAATCAATATTGGAGCTCATTAATAACATCAGACTCTCCAATAAAGTTACCATACCAATACAGTATTGAAAGCATTAATTACTTGGATATAACAATCAAGATCGAAAAAAATCTAATTCAAACTTCAGTATTAACCAAGAGTACTGATAGAAATACTTTGTTAGTATCAAACAGTTTCCACCCTCTGGCCCTAAAACAGGGCCTGGCTAGATCTCAAATGATCAGAGCAATGGAAGTGGAACTACAAGTGGATACATTTTTACAACATGGTTACAACAAAAAATGCTTCTCAAACAAAATGAGGAGGTCCTAGAGATTTCCAGGGAAGAATTATTAAATAATTCTACATAAAAAATAAAACAGAGCAGGAATCACTTGGTAACAGAGTATACAATAGCCAGTTTGGTTATCCCACAGGCAAGTAAGGCCCTTGGCCTATTATTCAAAGTGATAACTCTTTACGAAGTTTGCAAAAAGTGACACCACAGCTGAGCTACAAACTGGGTAGAAATTTGAAGGGCATCCTTGTTAAAAATGATATTGCACCCGTTTTATGGAAAAACCGCCTTAACGTGACCACAAAGAAACCAGGTTGTTATAGATCAGGGGTGGGGAACCTCCGGCCCGCCCGTTTGGTCCGGCCCACCAGCTTGTGTCAGTGAGACACGGTGCCGCTCAGTCCGGCGGCAGCGTGTCTCAGCTGTCAGAACAGGGAGGAGAGCGCGGCTGTCGGGTGGGAGCGGCGGCGTGTAGTACTTCAAACCAGCCGCCGGTCCGTGAGCCAATCAGAGCTCGCGGACCGGCAGCCAATCAGGAGCCGCGGCTGCCGGTCCGCAAGCTCTGATTGGCTCTCGAACCGGCGGCTGGTTTGAAGTACTACACGCCGCCGCTCCCATCCGACAGCCGCGCTCTCCTCCGTGTCCCGCCGAAAGGAGCACGGTAAGCAGCACGGAGGGGAGAGGGGAGGGGGGAGGGCATCTGTATACCTGGCACTGTGGGGGCATTTGTATACCTGGCACTGTGGGGGCATCTGTATAACTGGTACTGTGAGGGGCATTTGTATACCTGGCACTGTGGGGGCATCTGTATACCTGGCACTGTGGGTCATGTGTTTACCTGGCACTGTGGGGGCATTTGTATACCTGGCACTGTGGGGGCATCTGTATACCTGGCACTGTGGGGGCATCTGTATAACTGGCACTGTGAGGGGTATTTGTATACCTGGCACTGTGGGGGCATCTGTATACCTGGCACTGGGGGGGCATTTGTATACCTGGCACTGTGGGGGCATCTGTATACCTGGCACTGTGGGGACATCTGTATACCTGGCACTGTGAGGGGCATTTGTATACCTGGCACTGTGGGGGCATCTGTATACCTGGCACTGTGGGGGTCATTTGTATACCTGGCACTGTGGGGGGCATTTGTATACCTGGCACTGTGGGGGCATCTGTATAACTGGCACTGTGAGGGGCATTTGTATACCTGGCACTGTGGGGGCATCTGTATACCTGGCACTGTGGGGGCATCTGTATACCTGGCACTGTGGGGGCATCTGTATACCTGGCACTGTGGGGACATCTGTATACCTGGCACTGTGAGGGGCATTTGTATACCTGGCACTGTGGAGGCATCTGTATACCTGGCACTGTGGGGACATCTGTATACCTGGCACTGTGATGGGCATTTGTATACCTGGCACTGTGGGGGCATTTGTATACCTGGCACTGTGGGGGCAATTGTGGATCTGGCACCGCACTATTGGGGGCATATGTGTATCACGTCCCATTTTAACTGGCCACACCCATTTTTTGGGCGCGTGCGCGCCTCCGGCGCGCACACAGTACCTCTAAGGGGCAGGCCTACTGGGGGGCAGGGTAATTTTTTAAGTTGAGAATTTTTGTATGGCCCCCCAAGGATTTTATAAATATCCAAATGGCCCTCGGTAGAAAAAAGGTTCCCTACCCCTGTTATAGATGCATTTCCTGCACTACCTGCAATTACAGTATATGGAAACTGGTTCCACTTTTAATCACCCCCATAAGAGGTCATAAAATCCAAATCACTCATGCAGTCACATGTACTACAAAATGTGTGGTGTACAGTATATAATAACTTGCCCATGTAGTTTAACTTATGTGGGCCAGACCACCAGAACTTTCAAAGAAATGATGGCTCTATATATTGGTCAGCTATAAAAAATGGCATTAGAAGGGGGTATGGTGGATCAACTGGTAGCCTGGCATTTTAAACATACTGGGCATCAACTGGTTAATTAAAACACTTGGAGGAGATACAGCAAATCTACATCTGAGAAGAGAATCTATGTGGATACACAACTTAAAAACAATTTGCCTGAGGGATCTTAATGAAAAAAATATCTGGAATGCCTTTCTGTAATAATTGTTTATAATAGCATAGGATATAATGGGCGGGATATACTAAGCGGAAAATGCGGTAAACTCCCTGTTTACCGCATTTTCCTGATGTACTAACCCCCAGCCGGCAGGACAGCGCCGCGGCGGGGTACGTACGTCCATAGAAGCCTATGGGCTTCTCTCCGCGGCGCTGTGTGAGGGATCCGATCGGATCCCTGCCAGCATGCCCTGCGGCCGCCCCCGTCACCCCGCGCATGCGCAGACTGACTCCTGGGGCTGAATCCCGGAAGTCAGGCTGCCGCTGCGCATCGCGGAGGACAGCTCTTATCGGAAGAGCTGTCCTCCGCAATGCTGATCGCATATGTTAGTACATATGCGATCAGCATCGTGGCGCAGGGCGGCGATGGGCGGCGATGTACATTAGTACATCCCGCCCAATGTTACGTTAGTGCCCTATAGTATTAATTTCTCTAAAAGTATTTGTTTTTATAACCTTTTTTAGCAATAGCTACTCTGATGTACTGTAATTCTTATGGATTTTGACTGTTCCATATACTTATTTGTGAGTTAGTTTGTTTAATTCTGTAGCAGCGCATACAGTCCCCTCCCCTGGGACACTGGGGAGTTGTTTTTTTACATGGTTGTCCGGGTTACACAAGTTCCATTAACCTGATTGGCTAAATTGTTTGTCACTCAAACTCCACTCATAGTGTTCCGGTTTCTATGACAACAGTCCCAGTAGTCTTTTCTACTTTTCTACTATATATATATATATATATATATATATATATACAGTGTGTGTGTGTGTGTGTGTGTGTGTGTGTGTGTGTGTGTGTGTGTTTGTGTATATATATATATATGTATATATATATATATTTCTTTACTTAACATTTTGATTGTGTAATCCAGAAATTGCTCAGGAGATTATCCCAGTATAGATAGAGACACCACCTGCTGCCTCTGAATAAACATTTCATATATCCTGTTTCATGTGATTAAATTCCAGCATATTAATGTCAGTCATCTTTTATTATCCGGGACATAGTGGTTTAGATTTTATGCTATAGAATTGGCAGCACTGATCTTAAACTATCTCTCTGCAACCCATCACTTCTGAGAAGTCCTTTTAGTTATTAAGACACATAGGGGGAGATTCAAATGTTTGAAAAGTCAGTTGGGAGTCTGTTTTTCCCTATCTAATAGACAGGAAAAACAGACACCCAACCAACATTTCACACATTTGAATCTTCCATATAATATTCTGAGATGTTCTTTGTCTTGACTCACCCATTCTGTTGTAGAACGCAAATATCTGTCCTTAAATATTCTGGATTTTGTCTTTTCAGGAAGTAATTTTGTGAATTTATGGTTTCTTAAACATTTAAGTCCAGAGGTTAATCGTAAAAGTTAAATTAGACATGATTTTAGTTGTGAGCAAATACTTTTTTTACCCCCATAAATCTATGGCCCTCATTCCGAGTCGTTCGCTCGGTATTTTTCATCGCATCGCAATGAAAATCCGCTTAGTACGCATGCGCAATATTCGCACTGCGACTGCGCCAAGTAATTTAACAATGAAGATAGTATTTTTACTCACGGCTTTTTCATCGCTCCGGCGATCGTAATGTGATTGACAGGAAATGGGTGTTACTGGGCGGAAACACGGCGTTTTATGGGCGTGTGGATGAAAACGCTACCGTTTCCGGAAAAAACGCAGGAGTGGCTGGAGAAACGGGGGAGTGTCTGAGCGAACGCTGGGTGTGTTTGTGACGTCAAACCAGGAACGCCAAGCACTGAACTGATCGCACAGGCAGAGTAAGGTTGAAGTTACTCAGAAACTGCAAAGTAGTTTGTAATCGCAATATTGCGAATACATCGGTCGCAATTTTAAGAAGCTAAGATACACTCCCAGTAGGCGTAGGCTTAGCGTGAGCAACTCTGCTAAATTCGCCTTGCGACCGATCAACTCGGAATGAGGGCCCATATACACACAATGGGGGTAATTCAGACCTGATCGCTGCTGTGCGTTTTCGCACAGTGGGCGATCAGATCTGAACTGCGTATGCGTATGCACCGCATAGCGCTGGCGCGTTGGGCGACTGCACTAGGCATCGATGCCTAGCAACGGGATGGTGTGAAAAAAGCAATCGCACGGGCGATCGCAAGGTGATAGACAGGAAGTGGCCATTTGTGGGTGGCAACTGACCATTTTACAGGAGTGTCTGTAGAAACGCAGGGGGGGACCAGGCGTTTTGAGGGAGGGTATCTGACATCAGTTCTGGCCCCGATCAGCATGAAACAAATGCAGTGGCTGAGTAAGTCCTGGGCAGTGCAGAGATTGCACAAACTGAAGTTTGTGCAGGTCTCCTACAAAAGCGAACGCACACCTACACACACCATATACCCTTACCCTGTAGGCGGTGACTATCTGATCGCAGGGCAGCAAAAAATGCAGCCCTGCAATCAGGACTGAATTACCCCCAATATACCATGACTAGGCCTGATCAACCAGGCAAGGGTGTAGCTTCCATAGGTGCAGATACTGCAGCTGCTATGGGGCCCAGAGCAGAAGAGGGGCCCACCTTCCCTCTCACAGTTACATGTGTTATATACAGGGTGTAGCTACCATAGGTGCAGGCAGTGCAGCTGCTATGGGGCCTAGAGCTGAGAGGGGCCACCTTCCCTGTCACAGTTACATGTGTTATATACAGGGTGTAGCTACCATAGGTGCAAGGAGTGCAGCTGCTATGGGGCCCAGAGCAGAAGAGGGGCCCACCTTCCCTGTCACAGTTACATGTGTTATATAAATTTTTCACCATTGGTAGTAATAGTGCTCCTTACAAACTTTTGCCTTCTGGCCTACAATATATCTAGTTATACTCCTGGACCTGCTCATTGTTATGTAGTATAAAATGAGCTGGAGTGCATTATGATGTTGCATATTATGAACTGTGGGGCATAACAATAAATGGGTATGGGTCGCTGGGTCGACCCAACTTAGGTCAACACTCATTAGGTCGACCAGTGAAGGTCGACCTTGCCATTAGGTCGACGTGCATTAGGTCGACATGGGCATTAGGTCGACATGTACTAGGTCAACAGGTCAAAAAGTCGACATGAGATTTTTGACTGTTTTTGGAGTCGTTTTCTCCATAAAGTGATGGGGAACCCAAATTGGTGCACCGTGTCCCCTGCTTCGGGCAGATTACCATTCCAATCATCGTCCACGTGGATCATTAAGTATGATAAAAATAAAAAAAATGAAAGATTTAAAAAAAACTCATGTCGACCTTTTGACCTGTCGACCTAACGGCCATGTCGACCTAATGGCATTGTCGACCTTAAGTGTTCGACCTAATAAGTGTCAACCTAAGTTATGTCGACCTAACGACCGTAACCCCATTAAATAAGGCACAACTACGGTTTAGAAAATATACTAGGGCACTTATTTTGAGGTATACAATAACAGCTGCTGCAAAGAGGTGTCTCTCTAGAACCATTTAGACAGTGGCCCCATCAAAATGTTGTTATGGGGGCCACAAAGTACTGGCTACACCCCTGATAGCCAGATTTAAGTTATAATTAGAGATGTGCTGGTTCGGTTTTACTCGAATTTACTCAGGTTTTTCGGATTTTTTTTATTGGCTATCCAAAACGCGTGACATCCGTGAGCCAAAAAGATGCCGTTTTGAGACCCGAGTAAGGGGGTCATTCGAGTTGTTCGCTAGCTGCTTTCGTTCGCTGCTAAGCGATCAGGCAAAAAATGGCACTTCTGCGCATGCGTATGCGGCGCAATGCGCACGTGCGCCGTACTATTACAACAAACAATGTAGTTTCACACAAGGTCAAGCGAAGCTTTTCAGTCGCACTGCTGGCCGCAGAGTGATTGACATGAAGTGGGCGTTTCTGGGTGTCAACTGACCGTTTTCCGGGAGTGTTCAGAAAAACACTGGCGTGCCAGAAAAAACGCAGGCGTGGCTGGGCGAACGCAGGATGTGTTTGTGACGTCAAAACAGGAACTGAACAGTCTGAAGTGATCGCAAGCGCTGAGTAGGTCTGGAGCTACTCTGAAATTGCACAAAATGTTTTAGTAGCCGCTCTGTGATTCTTTCGTTCGCACTTCTGCTAAGCTAAAATACACTCCCTGTGGGAGGCGGCATAGCGTTTGCACGGCTGCTAAAAACTGATAGCGAACGATCAACTCGGAATGACCACCTAAATCTGAGTAAAACCGAACCCGCACATCTCTAGCAGGGCCGATTCTAGGCCTTTTTGCGCCCGGGTGGGTAGTATGGGAGTGGCTTAATACAGGGGGCGTGGTCAGTTACGCCCCCTGTACAGTAGTAGCGCCGCTGAAATGCTGTGCGGTGCGCGATGACGTCATCGCGCACCGCACAGCAAAGGTCCTCTCCACGAAGGGAACTAGACGCGCATCGCGCACCGCACAGCAAAGGTCCTCTCCACAAAGGAAAACTAGACGAGTAGCGTCTAGTTCCCTTTGTGGAGAGGACCTTTGCTGTGCGGTGCGCGATGACGTCATCACGCACCGCACAGTAAAGGTCCTCTCCACGAAGGGAAACTAGTTCCCTTCACAGCGGGACGCCCTTCACAGCGGGATGCAGCGGCAGCGAGGGGCACAGCAGTAGCGGATCTTGCCATGGTGCGGCGCCCTCCGGGTGACGCCGGCGCCCTCCAGAAGGCGGCGCCCCGGGCAAAAGTCCTGCTTGCCCGTGGCAAGATCCGCTACTGATCTTTAGCTATAATGATCTAAACTTTTTAGCAATACTGATGTTCCGTCTCTTTAAAAACATTAAGCGTTGTTTTCTAACTATAAGATGTGCAGACCATTGCGTTACAGTATGTTTAAATGTGCATATTTGTTTGCCTAGAGCTAGAGCATAGTAACATGCTACATGTAAAATACTGCTGGGAGTCATTCCTGTGCAACGCTTAGCAATCTGTAATACAGTATATAGTGACATTTTTTAAATACAGTATTTAAGTAGTGAGAGCTGAATATCTGAAACACGTTGCACAGAACAGAAAACGGCTTTTTTTCAAGACTAATCCTAATTACAGCAAGCAGCTCTGTATGTTTACTTTTACTGCATGTACATTACAGTTAATTTTAGCTACAATTAAAAAGGCATTAATTCAATGGATATGCCTGCTAAATTAATTCATAATTTTTTTTTTTTTATTTCTGCCACCTGTAACCAGTATTGTTCCTCAGTCCTCTAATTTTACTTCTTTTCCCTTTTCCATTATTCTTCTGTTCCTTCTATTTATCCACTTTTTCACCTAATCACTCTTTCCAATGGGGGGTCATTCCTAGTTGATCGCTCGCTAGCAGTTTTTAGCAGCCGTGCAAACGCTATGCCGCCTCCCACTGGGAGTGTATTTTAGCTTAGCAAAAGTGCGAACGAAAGGATCGCAGAGCGTCTGCAAAATAATTTTGTGCAGTTTCAGAGTAGCTTCAGACCTACTCAGCGCTTGCGATCACTTCAGACTATTCAATTCCTGTTTTGACGTCACAAACACGCCCTGACTCGCCCAGCCACGCCTGCGTTTTTCCTGGCACGCCTGCGTTTTTCCGAACACTCCCTGAAAATGGTCAGTTGACACTCAGAAACGCCCACTTCATGCCAATCACTCTGCGGCCAGCAGTGCGACTGAAAAGCTTTGCTAGACCTTGCATGAAACTACATCGTTCGTTGTAATAGTATGACGCGCGTGCACATTGCGACGCATACACATGCACAGAAGTGCCGATTTTTTGCCTGATCGCTGCACAGTGACCAAAAACAGCTAGTGATCAACTCAGAATGACCACCAATATTCTCTCACCCCATTATCTAACACTCATTTGATGGCCTTTCCTGCATTTTCTCTCAATTCAGTCTCTTAAGCAGACACTGAGCAAGGCTGAGCCGAATAATGAATTCCATAACATATATGTAAGTAAAGAACATATTAAAGCTGACTGTCATATACTTTCACCTTAGAAACACAAGTGTTTTCAGTAACACAATGGAAGCTGGGCATAGGCGTGTGCAAAGGGGGTGCCTGGTGCACGCAGGCACCCCCTAATGCCCCGCATCCCCACGCCTGCTACAGCGCAGTCAGTCATTAATGATAGTCGCAGCCCGCAAGACACCGTACACCCTCCCTCCCCTCTCATCCAGCCTGCAATCTCAATCCACTGCCAGGCCCAGCCAAGGCAGTGTTCCTCTCAGGAGGACTTGGAACCCCCACCGCCGGAACAAAGGACACATTCAGCTGAGACAGGCTGTTAAGCAGAGAGCGGGACTCTGTCAGTGTCACTAAGAGAGGGGGCGAGGCCAGCCAGGGTGGAAAACCATGTAATATATATATATATATATATATATATATATATATAAAATGGGGTGCAGTGGATGGCACTCCAGCATGTAGGTAAATCAAACAGAAGACCAGAATGGTAGCCAACGTTTCGGAGCTGTGCTCCTTTATCAAGTCTTGATAAAGGAGCACAGCTCCGAAACGTTGGCTACCATTCTGGTCTTCTGTTTGATTTACCTACATGCTGGAGTGCCATCCACTGCACCCCATTTCATATTACTCCTTGGAGGGGCACCCAGACGAGTTGATTTTAGGTTGATTGGAGTGCCGGACACCATCCTTGTATATATATATATATATATATATATATACACACACACACACACGCACACGCACACACAAAGTCATTCCCCAAAAAACAGAGATCTGTGGATGCACTCAGGAAAATAAAATTAAATAGAAAGAAAAGAAAGGTTACATACATATAATTGCTGAGCCAGGAATTCTGTCGTTTTCAGAGTGCACTTATAGATCTTATTCTTTCCTTTTTAGTAACTGTATTCATATATAATAATGAAATTGATATGGTACCACCACCTCTTTTATTGTTAGCATATAGAAATATAGGTGATAAGAGTGATGATACTCATACTGTGTGGTGTAATGTGAATTTCAGCTCATATTGTGTGGCATAAGGTGAATTTCGGCTCATACCATGTGGCGTAATGGTAATTTGGCTCATACTGTGTGTTGTAATGTGAATTTCGGCTCAGACCGTGTGGTGTAATGTGAATTTTGGCCTTATACCGTGTAGCATAATGTGAATTTCGGCCTCATACCTTGTGGCATAATGTGAATTTGGCTCATACCATGTGGCGTAATGGGAATTTCGGCTTCATACTGCGTAGCATAATGTGAATTTCAGCTCATATCTTGTGGCATAATGTGAATTTCAATCTCATACCACGTAGCATAATGTGAATTTCGGGATCATACTTTATGGCATAATTTGAATTTCGGCTCATACTGTGTGGCATAATGTGAATAAGGGGCACTACTAACAGTAGCTGGTGAGCATAGGGACACGTGTGACAAATGCTGGTGTCCTGCAGATGAGAAGTCTGATGGCGTAGAAAGAGGCAGATGTGGCTCTGATGGCACATGTGTAAATTTTAAACTTTACTTGTGTTATATTAAAACTCAAATGTTTGGCCCCCTAAATCTCCCGTACTTTTCAGAGCGGCCCACTCAAAATCAGGGTGTAGGTGCAAGGGGTGAAGTGTGTGTGTGGGGGGAGGGGAATGCATATGCACCTAGGCCTACCACTCTCTAGTTCTGTCACTGGGTCAGGGAAAGGTTGGGGAAGTGTAAGCAGTGATATGGTGCAGGGGCAGCTAGGACTCAGGGTTATGCCGTAGCTGACAGTCAGTACTGGCCGTTGGTCGCACCATTATGCTTCATTTTATTTCTCTGGGGTGTATTATATCTGCTTTCTTATTAGGAACTAAGAAGACATTAGATTAAGTCATGTGATTTTACTGAGAGAATGTAAAATAGTGCTAGACATGCACAAAAGGTGGTTCTTGACACGCCCCTCCTGTGGTGCCCCCTCCCCCTAATAAAATTAGCTAAGCACGCCTATGAAGCTGGGTATATTGGGGGTAATACAGAGTTGATCGCAGCAGCAATTTTGTTAGCAGTTGGGCAAAACCATGTGCAATGCAGGGGAGGGGGGGCAGATATAACATGTGCAGAGAGACTTAGATTTGGGTGGGGTGTGTTCAAACTGAAACCTAAACTGCAGTGTAAAAAGTAAACAGCCAGTATTTTCCCTGCACAGAAACAAAATAACCCACCCAAATCTAACTCTCTCTGAAAATGTTATATCTGCTGTAGTGCGCCGGCGCATGCCAGAAGGCCGAAGGCCGTAGCTGGGCTGCGATCGCCTCTGCCTGATTGACAGGCAGAGGCAGTCGCTGGGCAGGAGGGGGCAGAACGACGGCGTCTGGATGCCGTTTCATGGGAGCGGTCTGGCCAACGCAGGCGTGGTCGGACCGTGCGGGGAGCGGCTCGCAGTGGCTGCGTGACGTCATGCGCAGCCGCTGCGGGCCGGGGAGCGACGAGTAGCTCCCGGCCAGCACGCTAAAGCTGCGCTGGTTGGGAGCTAAGGCATCGCCGCTGTGAGATGCCTTTGCACTTCTGCGAAGGGGGGGGGGGGCCGGCACTGACATGCGGGGTGGACTAGCCCTGTGCTGGGCGTCCCCCTGCATGTCAGTGTGAATGATTGAAGCTGTGCTAAACTTAGCACAGCTACGATCAACTCAGAATGACCCCCATGGTTTTTCCCAACTGCTAACAAATTTGCTGCTGCGAATTACCCTCCATGTGCACTGCAGGGGAGGCAGATATAACATGTGCAGAGAGAGTTAGATTTGGGTGGGTTATATTGTTTCTGTGCAGGGTAAATACTGGTTGCTTAATTTTTACACTGCAATTTAGATTTCAGTTTGAACACACCCCACCCAAATCTAACTCTCTCTGCACATGTTATATCTGCCCCCCCCCCCCCTGCAGTGCACATGGTTTTGCCCAACTGCTAACAAATTTGCTGCTGTGATCAACTCTGAATTAGGCTTATTGGGGGTCATTTCAAGTTGATCGCTAGCAGATTTCGGTCTCTGTGCAGCGATCAGGCAAAAAATCGGCACTTCTGCGCATGCGTATGTGGCGCTATGCGCACGCACGTCGTACTATTACAACGAACTATGTAGTTTCACACAGGGTCTAGCGAAGCTTTTCAGTCGCACTGCTGGCCGCAGAGTGATTGACATGAAGTGGGCATTTCTGGGTGTCAACTGACCGTTTTCAGGGAGTGTTCAGAAAAACGCAGGTGTGCCAGGAAAAACGCAGGCGTGGCTGGGCGAATGCAGGGCGTGTTCGTGACGTCAAAACAGGAAATGAATAGTCTGAAGTGATCGCAAGCGCTGAGTAGGTTTTGAGCTACTCTAAAACTGCACAAACTTATTTTGTAGCCGCTCTGCGATCCATTAGTTCGCACTTCTGCTAAGCTAAAATACACTCCCAGAGGGAGGCGGCATAGCGTTTGCACGGCTGCTAAAAACTGCTAGCGAGCGATCAACTCGGAATGACCACCAATGTCTACACACAACACAAAATAGAAACTAGTGAATCCATTGTAGAGATGTGCAGCGTGCACTTTTCATGTTTTGTGTTTTGGTTTGGGATCTGGATCCCCGCTCGTGTTTTGGATCTGGATTGGTTTTGCCAAAACCACCCTTTCAGGTTTTGGTTTTGGATCTTGATGATTTTTGAAAAAAACATAAAAATAGCTAAAATCACAGAATTTGGGGTAATTTTGATCCCTCAATAACATTCATTTCCACTCATTTCCAGTCTATTCTGAACACCTCACACCTCACAATATTGTTTTTAGGTCTAAAAGTTTCACCGAGATACCTGTATGACTAAGCTGAGTGACACAAGTGTGCGGCACAAACACCTGGCCCATCTAGGGTTGGCACTGCAGTCCCACTGCACCAATGGTGGATACCAGATGCACGTCTAACACCAACATAGCTGTCAAGGCCTCAGTTATACGCTTTGCAACAGGATGACTGCTGTCATATTTCATCTTCCTCACAAAGGACTGTTGGACAGTCATTTGCTTAGTTGAAGTAGTACAAGTGGTCTTCCGACTTCCCCTCTGGGATGACGATGAACTCCCAGCAGCAACAACAGCAGCTTCAGCACTAGGAGGAAGTGGTTCTTGATCTTTCCCTATTTTATCCTCCAAATTTGTGTTCTCCATTATTTTTCTGGAGTTATATAACAAAATGCAGCACAGGAGAGCGTACCTCTATACCACACAGGGTAAACCCTGTAAAAATTATTTGGATTAAATATTAATAACCCCTTTATTTGGAATAAATAATATACAGCACAGCACCACTGAACTGATATGGCAGCACCACTGGACTGGACTTATACGGCAGTACCAATGGACTAATACAGCAGTATCACTGGACTTTTACGGCAGTATCACTGAACTTATACGGCAGTACCACTGGATATATACGGCAGTATCACTGGACTTATACGGCAGTACCACTGGACATATACAGCAGTATCACTGGACTTATACGGCAGTACCACTGGATATATACGGTAGTATCACTGGACTTATACGGCAGTACCACTGGACATATACGGCAGTATCACTGGACTTATACGGCAGTATCACTGGACTTATACGGCAGTACCACTGGACTGGATTTATACGGCAGTACCACTGAACTGGATTTATATGGTAGTATCACTGGACTTATATGGCAGTATCACTGGACTGTATTTATACAGCAGTATCACTGGATTTATATGGCAGTACCACTGGACTGGATTTATATGGCGGTATCACTGGATTTATATGGCAGTACCACTGGACTTATATGGCAGTATCACTGGACTGGATTTATATGGCAGTACCACTGGATTTATACGGCAGTACCACTGGACATATACGGCAGTTCCACTGGACTGGATTTATACTGCAGTACCACTGGATTTATATGGCAGTACCACTGGACATATATGGCGGTATCACTGGACTTATACGGCAGTACCTCTGGACTTATACGGCAGTAGCACTGGACTTATATGGCAGTATCACTGGATATATACGGCAATATCACTGGACTTATACGGCAGTACCACGTGACTTATACAGCAGCAGAGGAATACCACCACTGGACTGATGCAGGATAACACAGCACCACTGCAATGGACTGGACTTATACCGCAGTACTGGACATATGGCAGCAGAGGACACCACCACTGTGACTGGACTGATGCAGCACAATACACCACCACTGAACTGATGCAGCACAACAAAGCACCACTGGACTGGACTTATACAGCAGCACTGGACATATGGCAGCAGAGGACACCACCACTGTGACTGGACTGATGCAGCACAAGACACCACCACTGGAGTGATGCAGCACAACACAGCACCACTGGACTGGACTTATACAGCAGCACTGGACATATGGCAGCAGAGGACACCACCAGTGTGACTGGACTGATGCAGCACAAGACACCACCACTGGACTGATGCAGCACAAGAGAGCACTGGAATGACACACATAAGACAATGTAGGTCGCCACACCACTTTCCCACACAGACAATGAGGAGAGAGACACGTCCTCTTGCTACACTCTCCAGGACTGGAGTTAAAATTGCAGCGATGCGCGGCTCCTTATATGGAGTCCAAAACCAGAATCCGACAGCGGGATGATGACGTTTGGCCACATTCTGGTTTCCAAGTCAGGCGGGGAACCACGAGACAGACTCGGATCCAGGCTCGGGACGTGATGCTCGATAGGGTTCAGTTCTCAGAGAACCGAACCCGCTCATCTCTAATTCATTGTAAGCTTACTGTATAGTTGGCTAAATAGGGCAACAAAGATTGAATAACTGATTCATACTTGCACTAACCTTATAAAATGGCTAATATTACTGTATAGTGCACACTATCAAGGCTTAAAATTGTTGACCATGGCTAAAAAGTCATTCTTGCAGTGAATATTTGTGCAATAGTATTATGTAAACCAATTTTCCTCATTCTTTGCCTGAGAGTTGGACACAAGGGCATAGCTATCATAGGTGCAGGCAATGCAGCTGCTATGAGGCCCAGAGCTGAGAGGTGCTGTCTTCCCTGTCAAAGTTACTGTACATGTGTGAGGCACTGTAATGTGGCACAATATGAAATGGAGGCACTACAGTGTGACATATTATGAACTGGAGACACTGTATGCCATAATGTGAATTAGGGGTACTGTAGTGCACAGTGTGAACTGAGGCACTACTATGGTTCAAGCAATGAACTAGGGTACTATCATGGGGCATTAAATTAGAACCTGCTGTGCAGAGGTGTCTCTCTAGAAGCATGGGGAAAAAGGCCCGTTTAAAATGTTGCTATGGAGCCCACAAAGCTCTGACTATGGCCCTGGTTAGATATAAAATATACATTTCTGAACCCCGCATACACACAAGGCTTACACTTCTGTCCATAATCAGGTTTTTCCTGAAATAACTTTATTTAGAAGTACTATATATATATATATATATATATATATATATATATATAAAACTCATGTCAGTCTGGCACTCCCTTCAACGAAAAACATCACCTGCACCGGTGCCCTCATAGAAATAAAGATACAGTCCCGGAGATGCGGCACTCTGGTTCACTTAACAAGCAACAGGCGGGTGTGGACTCCCAGTATGTGTCAACGTTTCAATATTTATTTATATTGTCATCAGGTATCCTGATGACAATATAAATAAATATTGAAATGTTGACACATACTGGGAGTCCACACCCGCCTGTTGTTTGTTAAGTGAACCAGAGTGCCGCATCTCCGGGACTGTATATATATATATATATATATATATATATATATATTAGAGATGAGCGGGTTCGGTTCTCCGAGATCCGAACACCCCCGAACTTCATTTATTTTACACGGGTCCGAGGCAGCCTCGGATCTTCCCGCCTTGCTCGGTTAACCCGAACGCGCCCGAACGTCATCATCCCGCTGTCAGATTCTCGCGAGATTCGTATTCTATATAAAGAGCTGCGCGTCGCCGCCATTTTCACTCATGCATTGGAGATTGATCGGAGAGGACGTGGCTGCGTTCTCTCCCTGAAAAGCTCCATATCTGTGCTCAGTGTGCTGCAAATATCTGTGCTCAGTGTGCTGCAAATATCTACATTCTCTGCCTGAAAACGCTCCATATCTGTGCTCAGTGTGCTGCAAATATCTGTGCTCAGTGTGCTGCATTTTGGTGACCAACAGTATACATATAGTACAGTACAGTAGGCCATTGCTGTATCTTGCAGCTCTGTGTCAAGTATACTATCTCTGTGCTGCATTATTGTGAGCAGTACATAGTAGGACAGTGCAGCATTTTGGTGACCAGCAGTATACATATAGGGGGTAATTCCAAGTTGATCGCAGCAGGAATTTTGTTAGCAGTTGGGTAAAACCATGTGTACTGCAGGGGGGGCAGATATAACATGTGCAGAAAGAGATAGATTTGGGTGGGTTATTTTGTTTCTGTGCAGGGTAAATACTGGCTGCTTTATTTTTACACTGCAAATTAGATTGCAGATTGAACACACCCCATCCAAATCTAACTCTCTCTACACATGTTAAATCTGCCTCCCCTGCAGTGCACATGGTTTTGACCAACTGCTAACAAAATTCCTGCTGCGATCAACTTGGAATTACTCCCATAGTACAGTACAGTAGGCCATTGCTGTATCTTGCAGCTCTGTGTCAAGTATACTATCTCTGTGCTGCATTATTGTGAGCAGTACATAGTAGGACAGTGCAGAATTTTGGTGACCAGCAGTATACATATAGTACAGTACAGTAGGCCATTGCTGTATCTTGCAGCTCTTTGTCAAGTATACTATCTCTGTGCTGCATTATTGTGAGCAGTATATAGTAGGACAGTGCAGCATTTTGGTGACCAGCAGTATACATATAGTACAGTACAGTAGGCCATTGCTGTATCTTGCAGCTCTGTGTCAAGTATACTATCTCTGTGCTGCATTACTGTGAGCAGCATATAGTAGGACAGGGCAGCATTTTGGTGACCAGCAGTATACATATAGTACAGTACAGTAGGCCATTGCTGTATCTTGCAGCTCTGTGTCAAGTATACTATCTCTGTGCTGCATTATTGTGAGCAGTATATAGTAGGACAGTGCAGCATTTTGGTGACCAGCAGTATACATATACAGTAGTACAGTACAGTAGGCCATTGCTGTATCTTGCAGCTCCGTATCACTTCAAGTGTCCTTATCTGTGCTGCATTGTTGTGAGCAGCAGGGCCGGATTAACAATGGGGCGGGTGGAGCTGCAGCTCCAGGCCCCCCATCAAAATAGGCCCACAGGATCTGCTTTGCTGCTGCTGCAGCCAGGGAATTTTATTCCCTGCTACAGCAAGAGCAGCCCCCTCCTGCCAGCAGCGTAGATACCACTTCATGCTAGCCATACCCACGCTTCCAGGAGCCGCTCTGGCAGCCGCAGGGCAGCTGGCAGCACAGGGGATACAGAAACAACCGTCAGGATGGAACAGTCACAGCCGGACACATGACTCGGGGGCGGAGCTACACGGGACTCGGGGGCGGAGCTACACAGGACTCAGGGCAGGCTGCTGCTCACATGCTGTGAGAGGGGAGAGGAGAAGCTGCTGCACATCATACAGGGACGGCCCAGCCTGTGAGACTGCACTCTGCTGTAGTGTGTAAGGTAAGAGTGAATGGAGGACACAGTGTGTGTGCTTGTGTGTGTGTGTGTGTGTGTGTGTGTGTGTGTGTGTGTGTGTGTGTGTGTGTGTCTTGATTGTGAACTTCTGCAGGGAGTAAGGTAAAATATAGCACAAGGGTGAGGAAGTGTGTCAGTGAGATAGAGCGCAAAGTGAAAGAGAGCGTCAGTGAGATAGAGCGCAGGGTGAGGGAGAGCGTCAGTGAGATAGAGCGCAGGCTGCAGGGTGAGGGAGAGCGTCAGTGTGATAGAGCGCAGGGTGAGGGAGAGCGTCAGTGAGATAGAGCGCAGGCTGCAGGGTGAGGGAGAGCGTCAGTGAGATAGAGCGCAGGCTGCAGGGTGAGGGAGAGCGTCAGTGTGATAGAGCGCAGGGTGAGGGAGAGCGTCAGTGTGATAGAGCGCAGGCTGCAGGGTGAGGGAGAGCGTCAGTGAGATAGAGCGCAGGCTGCAGGGTGAGGGAGAGCGTCAGTGTGATAGAGTGCAGGCTGCAGGGGGAGGGAGAGCGTCAGTAAGATAGAGCGCAGGCTGCGGAAGAGCGTCAGTAAGATACAGAGTGCAGGGTGAGGAAGTGTGTCAGTGAGATAGAGCGCAAAGTGAGGGAGAGCGTCAGTGTGATAGAGCGCAGGCTGCAGGGTGAGGGAGAGCGTCAGTGTGATAGAGCGCAGGGTGAGGGAGAGCGTCAGTGAGATAGAGCACAGGCTGCAGGGTGAGGGAGAGTGTCAGTGAGATAGAGCGCAGGGTGAGGGAGAGCGTCAGTGTGATAGAGCGCAGGCTGCAGCGTAAGGGAGAGCGTCAGTGTGATAGAGCGCAGGCTGCAGGGTGAGCGAGAGAGTCAGTGTGATAGAGCGCAGGTTGCAGGGTGAGGGAGAGCGTCAGTGTGATAGAGTGCAAACTGCAGGGGGAGGGAGAGCGTCAGTAAGATAGAGCGCAGGCTGCGGAAGAGCGTCAGTAAGATAGAGAGTGCAGGGTGAGGAAGTGTGTCAGTAAGATAGAGCGCAGGCTGCAGGGTGAGGAAGTGTGTCAGTGTGATAGAGCGCAGCCTGCAGGGGGAGGGAGAGCGTCAGTAAGATAGAGCGCAGGCTGCGGAAGAGCGTCAGTAAGATAGAGCGCAGGCCGCGGGGGAGGGAGTGCGTAAGTGTGACAGAGCGCAGGCCACAGGCGGAGGGAGTGCATCAGTGTGATAGAGTGCAGGACACGGGGGATGGGAGTGCGTCAGTGTGATAGAGTGCAGGCCGCGGGGGGAGGGAGAGTGTCAGTTTGATAGAGCACAGGCTGCAGGGGGGAGGGAGTGCATAGGTGTGATAGAGCGCAGGCCACAGGCAGAGGGAGTGCATCAGTGTGATAGAGCGCAGGCCACAGGGGATGGGAGAGCGTCAGTGTGATAGAGTGCAGGCCGCGGGGGGAGGGAGAGCGTCAGTGTGATAGAGCACAGGCCGCGGGGGAGGGAGTGCATCAGTGTGATAGCGTGCAGGCCGCATGTTGGAGGGAGTGTGTATATGTGATAGAGCGTAGGCCGCAGGGGGAAGGAGTGTGTCAGTGTGATAGTAAGCAGATTGTGGGGGGAGGGAATGAGTGTGAGTGATAGGGTGCCGGGAATGTGTGAGTGTGATGCGGTGCTGGGGGAGGGAATGTGTGAGTGTGATAGGGTGCCGGGGGAGGGAATGTGTGAGTGTGATAGGGTGCCGGGGGAGGGAATGTGTGAGTGTGATACGGTGCCGGGGGAGGGAATGTGTGAGTGTGATAGGGTGCCGGGGGAGGGAATGTGTGAGTGTGATAGGGTACTGGGGGAGGGAATGAGTCAGTGTGATAGAACGCAGGCTGCAGGGGGGAGGGAGAGCGTCAGTGTGATAGAGCGCAGGCTGCAGGGTGAGGGAGAGCGTCAGTGAGGTAGAGCACAGGCTGCAGGGTGAGGGAGAGTGTCGGTAAGATAGAGCGCAGGGTGAGGAAGTGTGTCAGTGTGATAGAGCGCAGGCTGCAGGGTGAGGAAGTGTGTCAGTAAGATAGAGCGCAAGCCGCGGGGGAGGGAGTGCGTAAGTGTGATAGAGCGCAGGCCACAGGCGGAGGGAGTGCATCAGTGTGATAGAGCGCAGGACACGGGGGATGGGAGTGCGTCAGTGTGATAGAGTGCAGGCCGCGGGGGGAGGGAGAGCGTCAGTATGATAGAGCACAGGCTGCGGGGGAGGGAGTGTGTAGGTGTGATAGAGCGCAGGCCACAGGCGGAGGGAGTGCATCAGTGTGATAGCGTGCAGGCCGCATGTTGAGGGATTGTGTAAGTGTGATAGCGTGCAGGCCGCATGTTGGAGCGTCAGTTTGATAGAGCACAGGCTGCAGGGGGGAGGGAGTGCGTAGGTGTGATAGAGCGCAGGCCACAGGCAGAGGGAGTGCATCAGTGTGATAGAGCGCAGGCCACGGAGGATGGGAGAGCGTCAGTGTGATAGAGCGCAGGCCGCGGGGGAGGGAGTGCATCAGTGTGATAGCGAGCAGGCCGCATGTTGGAGGGACTGTGTAAGTGTGATAGAGCGCAGGCCGCAGGGGGAGGGAGTGTGTGAGTGTGATAGAGCGCAAGCCGCAGGGGGAAGGAGTGTGTCAGTGTGATAGTAAGCAGACCGTGGGGGGAGGGAATGTGTGGGAGTGATAGGGTGCTGGGAATGTGTGAGTGTGATAGGGTGCAGGGGGAGGGAATGTGTGAGTGTGATAGGGTGCAGGGGGACGGAATGTGTGAGTCTGATAGGGTGCAGGGGGACGGAATGTGTGAGTGTGATAGGGTGCAGAGGGACGGAATGTGTGAGTGTGATAGGGTGCAGGGGGAGGGAATGTGTGAGTGTGATAGGGTGCCGGGGGAGGGAATATGAGTGTGTGATAGGGTGACGGGGAGGAAGTGTAGGGCCAATATTTTTTTCCTATTGCAGCTATTAAGTTTTGTTTCCTGTAGTGGGGACAGTGTTATTTCCTGTAAAAAAAAATTGGGATTGGGTAAAAACCGTAATGGTCCGGACCCTAGAACGCCGGACAGGGCCTGCTCCCTGCAGCAAACTGTCATTCTGGAGCTTGTAGTACTTGTCCTCATCTGGGTGGTGTTATGTTCAGGAGGGTACTTGTGACAGCTGTCGCCAGGGAGGCAGTGAGGGAGAGATTACAGCCTCCCTGTATGATTCCAACCGTTACGGCTATTACCCCATCTCTGGATTATACAGGGAGGTTGTAATCTTTCCCTCCCCAACTCCCTGGTGACAGCTACCCACAGGTAGGACACCCCCTGGACAGAGACGAGCACTACAACCTCCAGGAAGCTGGTCCGGTCCGGCTTTCCAGGTTCCGAACTGTTCCGGTTTCTATCTAATCCCGTTTCTTTTTCCATGTACAGTAGGTGCTGTTTTATTACATTCCAGTGGGGAGAGAATGTGTGTGACAATAGGTGTCTCAATCCTCGCACATTCGGACGCATGCATGTACAGATGTAGCCAGTCAGTATTCCCCCTGTTTGGCCCTGTCCAGGTGACACCCTCTCTCCAACCCCACACCATCTATCCACCAGTCCTGATACATATCTCTTCTTAGCATAGCTATTATTTAAAAGGTAAGGTCTTTTTTACATATAGAAAGATTTCACATTTACACTATGACATCACTAAGCAACCCGTAGCCTCTTTCGTTGAGAGGTTTCATATTTACGTCATCACTATATTTTTCATATTACGGTCATGTTAACAAGATGTTTTCCTTTGTCCATTTGTAGATTGTCACATTACACTATTGATATAAGAGAAGAAGGGAGGGAGATGGAGTTTTTCAAGGTAGGCGCTAGTCACACCCTATGGCACAGGCCACATCCCCTGTGCAGACAAACCCTCATAACATCAACCACACCCCCCCCCATTACTAGTCATAACCCCACAGCGTTTTCAGTTCCTCTGCGGTGGCATATAATAGGCCCTTCATAAATTTCAGCTCCAGGCCCATGTGGACCTTAATCTGGCACTGGTGAGCAGTATATAGTAGGACAGTGCAGCATTTTGGTGACCAGCAGTAGTAATACAGACAGTACAGCAGGCCATTGCTATTGATATATTACAGGCATATAATTCCACACATTAAAAAATGGAGAACAAAAATGTGGAGGGTAAAAAAGGGAAAGATCAAGATCCACTTCCACCTCGTGCTGAAGCTGCTGCCACTAGTCATGGCCGAGACGATGAAATGCCATCAACGTCGTCTGCCAAGGCCGATGCCCAATGTCATAGTAGAGAGCATGTAAAATTCAAAAAACTAAAGTTCAGTAAAATGACCCAAAAATCTAAATTAAAAGTGTCTGAGGAGAAGCGTAAACTTGCCAATATGCCATTTACGACACGGAGTGGCAAGGAACGGCTAAGGCCCTCTCCTATGTTCCTCATGACTAGTGGGTCAGCTTCACATGACGATGGAAGCACTCATCCTCCCGCTAGAAAAATGAAAAGACTTAAGCTGGCAAAAGCACAGCAAAGAACTGTGCGTTCTTCTAAATCACAAATCCCCAAGGAGAGTCCAATTGTGTCGGTTGCGATGCCTGACCATCCCAACACTGGACGGGAAGAGGTGGCTCATTCCACCATTTGCACACCCCCTGCAAGTGCTGGAAGGAGCACCCACAGTTCAGTTCCTGATAGTCAAATTGAAGATGTCACTGTTGAAGTACACCAGGATGAGGATATGGGTGTTGCTGGCGCTGAGGAGATAATTGACAAGGAGGATTCTGATGGTGAAGTGGTTTGTTTAAGTCAGGCACCCGGGGGGACACCTGTTGTCCGTGGGATGAATATGGCAATGCCTGGTCAAATTACAAAAAAAATCACCTCTTCGGTGTGGAACTATTTTAACAGAAATGCGGACAACAGGTGTCAAGCCGTGTGTTGCCTTTGTCAAGCAGTAATAAGTAGGGGTAAGGACGTTAACCACCTAGGAACATCTTCCCTTATATGTCACCTGGAGCGCATTCATCAGAAGTCATTGACAAGTTCAAAAACTTTGGGTGACAGCGGAAGCAGTCCACTGACAACTAAATCCCTTCCTCTTGTACCCAAGCTCCTGCAAACCACACCACCAACTCCCTCAGTGTCAATTTCCTGCTTAGACAGGAAAGCCAATAGTCCTGCAGGCCATGTCACTGGCAAGTCTGACGAGTCCTCTCCTGCCTGGGATTCCTCCGATGGATCCTTGAGTGTAACGCCTACTGCTCCTGGCTCTGCGGTTGTTGCTGCTGGGATTCGATCATCATCCCAGAGAGGAAGTCGGAAGATCACTTGTACTACTTCCAGTAAGCAATTGACTGTCCAACAGTCCTTTGCGAGGAAGATGAAATATCACAGCAGTCATCCTGTTGCAAAGCGGATAACTCAGGCCTTGGCAGCCTGGGTGATGTTAAACGTGTTTCCGGTATCCACCGTTAATTCACAGGGAACTAGAGAATTGACTGAGGTACTGTGTCCCCGGTACCAAATACCATCTAGGTTCCATTTCTCTAGGCAGGCGATACCGAGAATGTACACAGACGTCAGAAAAAGAGTCACCAGTGTCCTAAAAAATGCAGTTGTACCCAATGTCCACTTAACCACGGACATGTGGACAAGTGGAGCAGGGCAGACTCAGGACTATATGACTGTGACAGCCCACTGGGTAGATGTATTGCCTCCCGCAGCAAGAACAGCAGCGGCGGCACCAGTAGCAGCATATCGCAAACGCCAACTCGTTCCTAGGCAGGCTACGCTTTGTATCACCGCTTTCCATAAGAGGCACACAGCTGACAACCTCTTACGGAAACTGAGGAACATCATCGCAGAATGGCTTACCCCAATTGGACTCTCCTGGGGATTTGTGACATCGGACAACGCCACCAATATTGTGTGTGCATTACATGTGGGCAAATTCCAGCACGTCCCATGTTTTGCACATACATTGAATTTGGTGGTGCAGAATTATTTAAAAAACGACAGGGGCGTGCAAGAGATGCTGTCGGTGGCCCGAAGAATTGCGGGCCACTTTCGGCATTCAGCCGAAGACTGGAGCACCAGCAAACACTCCTGAACCTGCCCCGCCATCATCTGAAGCAAGAGGTGGTAACGAGGTGGAATTCAAACCTCTATATGCTTCAGAGGATGAAGGAGCAGCAAAAGGCCATTCAAGACTATACATCTGCCTACGATATAGGCAAAGGAGGGGGAATGCACCTGACTCAAGCGCAGTGGAGAATGATTTCAACGTTGTGCAAGGTTCTGCAACCCTTTGAACTTACCACACGTAAAGTCAGTTCAGACACTGCCAGTCTGAGTCAGGTCATTCCCCTCATCAGGCTTTTGCAGAAGCTGCTGGAGAGATTGAAGGAGGAGTTAAAATGGAGCGATTCCGCTAGGCATGTGGGACTTGTGGATGGAGCCCTTCATTCGCTTAACCAGGATTCACGGGTGGTCAATCTGTTGAAATCAGAGCACTACATTTTGGCCACCGTGCTCGATCCTAGGTTTAAAGCCTACATTGTATCTCTCTTTCTGGCAGACACAAGTCTGCAGAGGTTCAAAGACCTGCTGGTGAGAAAATTGTCAAGTCAAGCGGAACGTGACCCGTCAACAGCTCCTCCTTCACATTCTCCCGCAACTGGGGCTGCGAGGAAAAGGCTAAGAATTCTGAGCCCACCCGCTGGCGGTGATGCAGGGCAGTCTGGAGCGAGTGCTGACATCTGGTCCAGACTGAAGGACCTGCCAACGATTACTGACATGTCGTCTACTGTCAATGCATATGAATCTGTCACCATTGAAGAATTATATGAGTGACAGCATCCAAGTAGGCACGTCAGACAGTCCGTACATATACTGGCAGGAAAAAGAGGCAATTTGGAGGCCCTTGCACACACTGGCTTTATTTTACCTAAGTTGCCCCAACTCCAGTGTGTACTCCGAAAGAGTGTTTAGTGCAGCCGGTCACCTTGTCTGCGATCGGCGTACAAGGTTACTTCCACAAAATGTGTAGAAGATGATGTTCATCAAAATGAATTATAATCAATTCCTCCGTGGAGACATTCACCAGCAATTGCCTCCAGAAAGTACACAGGGACCTAAGATGGTAGATTCCAGTGGGGATGAATTAATACTCTGTAAGGAGGGGGATGTACACAGTGAAAGGGGTGATGAATCGGACGAATAGGAGGAGGTGGACATCTTGCCTCTGTAGAGCCAGTTTTTATGCAAGGAGAGATTGATTGTTTCTTTTTTGGTGGGCGCCCAAACCAACCTGTCATTTCAGCCACAGTCGTGTGGCAGACCCTGTGGCTGAAATGATGGGTTTGTTAAAGTGTGCATGTCTTGTTTATACAACATAAGAGTGGGTGGGAGGGCTCAAGGACAATTCCATCTTGCACCTCTTTTTTTTTTTTTTTTATCTCTGCATCATGTGATGTTTGGGGCTATTTTTTTTTAAGTGCCATCCTGTCTGACACTGCAGTGCCACTCGTAGATTGGCCAGGTGTTTGTACCGGCCACTTGGGTCGCTTAGCTTAGTCATCCAGCGACCTTGGTGCAAATTTTAGGACTTAAAAATAATATTGTGAGGTGTGAGGTGTTCAGAATAGACTGGAAATGAGTGGAAATTATGGTTATTGAGGCTAATAATAATATGGGATCAAAATTACCCCACAAATTCTATGATTTAAGCTGTTTTTGAGGTTTTTTTTTTTAAAAAACACCCGAATCCAAAACACACCCGAATCCCAACAAAAAATTTTCAGGGGGGTTTTGCCAAAATGCGTCCGAATCCAAAACACGGCCGCAGAACCGAATCCAAAACCAAAACACAAAACACAAAAAATTTCCGGTGCACATCTCTAATATATATATATATATATATATATATATATATATATATACAGTGGGGATCGAAAGTTTGGGCACCCCAGGCAAAAATTAATTTTCATGTGCAAAAAGAAGCCAAGGGAAGATGGATAAATCTCCAAAAGGCATCAAATTACAGATTAGACATTCTTATAACATGTAAAAAAAAGTTTGATTTTATTTCCATCATTTACACTTTTTCAAAAGAACAGAAAACAAAAAATGGCGTCTGCAAAAGTTTGGGCACCCTGCAGAGTTAATACCTTGTACTGCCCCCTTTGGACAGTTGAGACCTGGCAGTGTCATGGATTGTTCTCAATCATCGTCTGGAAAGACCAGGTGATGTCAATCTGAAAGGTTTTAAAAGCCCAGACTCATCTGACCTTGCTCCAACAATCAGCACCATGGGTTCCTCTAAGCAGTTGTGTAGAACACTGAAACTGAGAATAGTTGACGCTCACAAAGCAGGAGAAGGCTATAAGAAGATAGCAAAGCATTATCAGATGCCCATATCCTCTGTTCGGAATGTAATTAAGAAATGGCAGTCATCAGGAACAGTGGAAGTTAAAGCAAGATCTGGAAGACCAAGAAAAATATCAGACAGAACAGCTTGCAGGATTGTGAGAAAAGCAAGTCAAAATCCACGTTTGACTGCACGATCCCTCCAGGAAGATCTGGCAGACACTGGAGTTGTGGTACACTATTCCACTATAAAGAGATACTAGTACAAATATGGTCTTCATGGAAGAGTCATCAGAAGAAAACCTCTTCTACGTCCTCACCACAAAAATCAGCGTTTGAAGTTTGCAAATGAACATATAGACAAGCCTGATGCATTTTGGAATAAAGTTCTGTGGACCGATGAGGTTAAAATACAACTTTTTGGTCGGAATGAGCAAAGGTACGTTTGGAAAAGGAAGGGCACAGAATTTAATGAAAAGAACCTCTGTCCAACTGTTAAGCATGGGGGTGGATCAATCATGCTTTGGGGTTGTATTGCAGCCAGTGGCACAGGGAACATTTCACGAGTAGAAGGAAAAATGGATTCAATTAGATTCCAGCAAATTTTGGACGCTAACTTGATGCCATCTGTGAAAAAGCTGAAGTTAAGGAGAGGCTGGCTTCTACAAATGGATAATGATCCTAAACACACCTCAAAATCCACGGTGGATTACATCAATAGGCGTAAACTGAAGGTTTTGCCATGGCCTTCACAATCTCCTGACCTCAACATAATTGAAAATCTATGTATAGACCTTAAAAGAGCAGTGTGTCACAGACAGCCCAGGAATCTCAAAGAACTGGAAGACTTTTGTAAGGAAGAATGGGCGAAGAAACCTCAAACAAGAATTGAAAGACTCTTGGCTGGCTACAAAAAGCGTTTACAAGCTGTGATACTTGCCAAAGGGGGCAGTACAAGGTATTAACTCTGCAGGGTGCCCAAACTTTTGCAGACGCCATTTTTTGTTTTCTGTTCTTTTGAAAGTGTAAATGATGGAAATTGAATCAAACTTTTTTTGACATGTTATAAGAATGTCTAATCTGTAATTTGATGCCTTTTGGAGATTTTTCCATCTTTCCTTGGCTTCTTTTTGCACATTAAAATGAATTTTTGCCTGGGGTGCCCAAACTTTCAATCCCCACTGTATATATATATATATTTATTTTTATATGGGGGGGGTGTTTTAATTGTATGTATAAGTAGTTACACTATTTACTCTAAATGTTAGTGTGCTGTGTATTGAGGTGTTTACGCAAAGTTATAGTTATATGCACTAACAGGTTCATACTGGGCCACCGGGGAGCCGGTGAACTCATCAGTAGGCCCTGCTGAGTATTAGCCACGCCCTCTTTGTGTGAGGGCGGGGCTGCACTCCCCCCCCCTTCCCGGCTCCCATCCCAGCCACAGGAGCAGCATCCGGCAGGTGATCCGGGGGCAGCAGTGATTGCAGAGTCCGGCTGAGGGGAGGAGAGGCGCGTGCTGCACTCTCCTCCCTGGCCCCTAGCCACAGCAGCTGGCAGGTGATCCCGGGGGCGGCGGTGAATCCAGAGTCAAACTGAAGGGAGGAGAGGCGCAAGCTGCGCTCTTCTTCCCGGCCCCAAGCTGCAGGACCAGCAGAGCCCAGGAGGCAGAGGTGAGCAGCACAATGGGGGCATCTGGCACTGCGTGGGCAGTACCTGTCTATTGGCACTGCTGGGGGAAGAACCTGTGTATCTGGAACTGCTGGGGATGTATGTGTATCTGGCACTGCACTCCTGTGGGCATCTGTGTATCTAGCACTATTGGGGGCATCTGTGTATATGGCACTGCTGGGGGCATCTGTGTATCTGGCACTGCACTACTTGGGGCATATGTGTATCTGGCACTGCACTTCTAGGGACATCTGTATATCTGGCACTACACTACTGGGACATCTGTGTATCTGGCACTGCTGGGGGCATTTGTCTGTCTGGCACTGCACTACTTGGGGCGTATGTGTATCTGGCACTGCTGGGGGCATCTGTGTATCTGGCACTGCACTGCTGGGGGCATATATGTATTTGGCAGTGCGCTACTGGGGGCGAATGTGTATCTGACAGTGCACTACTGGGGCCGTATGTGTATCTGGCAGTGCGCTACTGGGGGCGTATGGGTATCTGGCAGTGCACTACTGGGAGCGTATGTGTATCTGGCACTATTGGGGGTGTACAGTATGTGTATCTGGCACTGCACTACTGGGGGGCATCTGTGTATCTGGCACTGCACTACTGGGGGCATTTGTGTATCTGGCACTGCACTACTGGGGGCATCTGTGTATCTGGCACTGCACTACTGGTGGCATCTGTGTATTTGGCACTATTGGGGGTGTATGTGTATCTGGCATTGCACTACTGGGGGCATCTGTGCATTTGGCACTGCACTACTGAGGGCATATGTGTATCTCGCCCTGCTGTGGGTATCTGTTGCTGTCCGGCGATCCCTGTCGCTAGGGGGGTGATGCGTCTGATCATTGAGCAGCATACGCATGCCCAGTTCTAACCTGATCACAGCGCTGCAAAAAAACATAGAGTGCGATCAGGTCTGAATGACCCCCAAAGTGTCTCACAGTGCTGCAGCCCACAGCACTTCCTTGACACAGTCACAGCAGTGATGCAGCCCTTCACTGACACAGTCTCTCTACTGCAGCCCACAGCAATCACCGAGGGAAGGACTTTTATAGAATCCAAAACAAGCGATATCCAACAGAGTGAAAATGATGTTTTGCCTTGTTTTGATCTCATCACTACTTTCAATGGTGCTCTGCCAAGTAGTCCCTAATTTTGGAACAAACTTAAGAAAACGTTAAGGGATGTGTCAAGACTATTGCCATTGCAGCGCACACCACACATTGCATGAGAGGGCCAGTTAACACATATAAACATACATGATACATGTAATGTTGTATGTAATATATGTGCTAGCTGCCTTACCTCAGGGATCAGCAGCGCTGTGTTTCATGAGCTGCCCTGCACCCAGTACGCAGCACTCAGCTTGTCTTTCCTCTATAACAGGGATGGGGAACCTTTGGCTCTCCAGCTGTTGTTGAACTACACATACCAGCATGCCTTGCTACAGTTTTGCTATATGGTCATGCTAAAACTGTTGCAGGGCATGCTGGGATGTGTAGTTCAACAACAGCTGGGGGGCCAGAGGTTCCCCATCCCTGCTCTATAATCCCACCTCCAGACTTCTGGGAAACTAGCCAATGTGAATCTAGGGGCGGGTTTAGGAAGGAGGGGATAAGCCGAATGCTGTGTCCTGGGTGCCGCAGCAGCTGCGAAACTCACAGCTCTGTCAATCCCTGAGGTAAGACAGCCTGCACAGATATCACATACATTACATGTATGTTTATATGTGTTTACGGACCCTCCCCCCATGCAATGTCTGGTTTACCCTGCAGCCCACGGCAGCAGCTGCCACCACGTGTGATCCTTGTGCCCAAGGATGATTAAGTTTAATCTATTAACAATTATATATTGGAGAGTTTTCCAAGAGAGATGAAAGTTTACAATTCTATAAACACTGGCGTGGATGTAGAAGATGCAGTGCACTATCCTCCTGAGCTCCTAATTAATCTATCAGAATCAGGATTAAGGGATACATTTACTAAGCAGTGATAAGAGCGGAGAAGTGAGCCAGTGGAGAAGTTGCCCATGGCAACCAATCAGCACTGAAGTAACAGCTATAATTTGCATACTATAAAATGATACAGAGCTGCTGATTGGTTGATGGGGAAATTTCTGCACTGGCTCACTTCTCCGCTCTTATCACTGCTTAGTAAATGTACCCCTTTCAGCACATATTATAACCTTAAAAGTTGGTGTGCCAATAATACTGATGAGAAACTTGAATGCTCCTAAATTGTGAAATAGGACACGACTGAAAGATAAATCTCTTCAATAAAACTATATAGACACCACTGTATTGAGGCTCTGTAGTTACATTGCCAACAGCAATAGATAGAAATACACATGGGTGTGGCTGTTGGTAGAAGCTACTATGCTATTTTATCCAAAAACTCTGTCTTTAGATGGAACTGTGGGTCACTGTGGCCACAGAAAATGATCATGGTAACAGGTCTGGAATTAAGCCAGTCAAGCTTGAAATTACATGTGATGTCCCTAATGTTATTGCTGTGAAGAAAAAGACAGCTGTCATTAATCTGATTAGAAAGGATAACCTGGAAAATGACCTTTTTTTTCTAGCTATTACATCTGCTAGACAAGAGACATAGATCTTTCATCAAAGCAAACTAGTCCTGAGAGCTGACAAGGCCTTCATTCCATTAACTTCAGGACATTAATCTTCCAGATCCAAGAGATGAGGAGGAAAGAGGGAAGCATTGTCTTGTTCATTTTCAGAAGGTCTACCACAAGTTATCTAATCAAATGGTTGACAGCAACCATGTTGACATTCATAATGTCGACACACAATGTTGACAACAGAACATAGACCCTGGTTTAAAATGTCAAAGGGCACCAATTCAATGTCCTCAAACTGTTGACAGTTTCCCATTATCGACATCTAAAGTGTTGCCATGTGAAATGTTGACATTCTGAGGATGCCAACAGTTAGGGTTAGCCACTGCCTGGAGGGTTAGGGTAAGGCTGAGGGTGTAGTTTAGGGTTAGGCTGTGAGAGGAGGTTTGGGTTAGGTACTAGATGGGGAGTTAGGGTTACAGATTAAGGATTAGGGGAGAAATACTCACTTGAACGGTGCAGCATCTCAGGTCTGCGCCAGAAGTGACTGTTACAGCACCACCAGGACCCGGAAGAAGACACTGGAGCCACCACTGCTGCTGGGAGAAGATAAGATACTACTAGGCCACCAGGGACAATTGGTCGACAGTTCATCATGGCAACAAATCATCCGGGCAGACATGATGAATGTTGACATGTTGACTGTCAACATGTTGCACTTCGACAGCTCAACCCTGTCAACATTCTCATGTCTACCTAATGATTGTTGACATGATAACTGCCAACAAGTCATACCACACCCTACAACAAGAGAACTGCTGACCTCATAAAGATCAGCTTCTTCTTCCTATGACTGTGAGCTTCAAATTAAAGATTGTTCCCCCCTCTCTCCCACACAATAGAGACTAAATAAACTATAAGCAGTGGTTCCCACACATTCTTGAATCTCAAAGCCCTAGACTCTCAGTATTTTTTCATGGCACCCCTAGGCAGGGGCGTACTAAGTGTGGAGGGGGCCCATGTGCAGCTTCTGTCCATGCTTCAGCCTCTCTAGCTGGCAGCTCAGTAGACTCTGAGCACTAGGGTCACTAGTAGACCCTAGTGCTGTGCCAGAGTCTATTGCGCATGCGCAAAATGCCAGGAAAATGGCCACCGTGCTGAGGCAGGACTCCAATAGGGTAATTATGTATTAAAGAAATGGGTGCAGGATGTGCAGTGTGGGCCTCCCTGGACCTGGAGCCCATGTACCCTGCACTCATTATAAATATGCTACTGCTCTTAAGACAAAAGTTTCCTCTTGAGAAAGTCAGAAAAATTTATAAACTAAGTAAATTGTGCTTACCTGTGGCGGAGGACAGATTTTCACTTCTGTTTGTTACTTTTTTTATGAGTGGCAGCCACCAGTACTGAATTTGCCTATCACACTGACCATAAATGATTTGATTTCATCCTGGACCTCCAACCTGTGGCACACCTGCACATGACCTCGGGCACCCAGTTTGGGAACAACTTCTATGGCCTATGAAGTATTGTTCTCTACATCAAAGTAATCTACGAACATGCAGGTAGGTCATGTTATACTCTGAATCAAAAACAGGAAATGTTAGTTACACATATTGCAATATTTAATAAGCTGTCCAACTCATGTACAGTCTTCTCATTCTAATCAGTCCTACTGTGGCATCTCAGTTGTTGGTGAAGGCATTGTCTTGTTCACTGTTTTCTTGTTCTGCTCATTGCTTATGTACATTGGAGGTAATTCAGACCTGATTGCTAGCAAGCGTGAACGCATGTGTAGCAGAGCTGTACAAACAGATTTTGTGCAGTCCTGAGTAACCCAGGACTTACTCAGCCGCTGCGATCACTTCAGCCTGTCCGGGACCGGAATTGACGTCAGGAACCCTCCCTGCAAACGCTTGAACATGCCTGCGTTTTTCCAAACACTCCCAGAAAATGGTCAGTTGCCACCCACAAACGCCTTCTTCCAGTCAATCTCCTTGCGAATGCCCGTGCGAATGGATCCTTTGCACAAACCGATCGCTGAGCGGCGGCTTTGTACCAGTGCGACGCGCCTGCGCATTGCGGTGCATATGTGTGTGCAGTTTAGACCTGATTGCCCACTGTATGAAAATGGAGCCTAGCAATCAGGTCTGAATTACCCCCATGGTTAGGTGCTGCGGTGCCCTTGTGGCACCATATAGAGATAATAATAATAATTAGCATATTCGCACATACAAATGTGTCCTCATACATTATTGCTGCAATCGCACCAAACTGCCCATCTCGGTACGCCAGGATCCATAAGGCTCTGCTAGCATCAGGCAGATTTTTTGCATCTTCATGATGAAAATGCACCTTAGTCGCCAACGCAATGCAGCTAAGACGCACCAGGAGACTGTGCTCACGGTGCTTCCTAGTTGCATTGTGTTGTGACTAAAGGGCCCCATACTTTACTGCAACATGTCCGACCCTCATGTCACAGGCAATCACCCTTGAAGCGCCTGGCAGCCTCCCGAGCGGCAGGATCGCATAAGATACATCGTACAGTATGTGGTCCTTTTGCTTGCGATGTATCTTATGCGATCCCAGCCATGCCTGCGGGGTCCGACATATCACTAGTGAAGCACAATCTAGGGCAGTGGTAGCCAACCCTGGTCCTCAAGAGCTACCATCAGTTCACGTTTTCCAGCTCACCTAGCAGGTGCACAGGTGTAGTAATTACTGACACGTTTTAAAAGATCCACAGTTGGAGCTAATTATTTCACAACAGTTACTTCAACGTGAACTGTTGGTAGCTCTCGAGAGCCAGGGTTGGCTACCCCTGATCTCACGGGACCACGCATCGGATCGGATGTAAAATACATCCGATATGCCCGATTTCATCCGATATATTGGCCCAAACGGCCATAATCGGATTAAATCAGACATTATCGTTGTAGTGTATGGGGCCCTTAAGATGCATTTTTGGCCCCTGTTAGGTTTAGGCTGTGGGGGAAGGTTGGGGCTAGGCTGCATGGAGGTAGGGTTAGGGTTAGTCACCCCCAGGGATGGTTACGGTTAGGCTGTGGGGGACGGAGGATTAGGTTTAGACTACAGGGAGGAGGGATGGGGGAGGGTTAAGGATAGGCTGTGCGGGTAGGGGGCAGCACTTTTACGGTCAGGCTACCTTTCTTCATTATTTCTTGCTATACAATGAATTGTAAAAAAGGGAGCATGGCTATAATAATGCAATTCAGCGCGAATAGCATCATCGGCCACCATGACCGCCCACTTCAATCGAAAACTGGTTGGCGCAGGCTGAATGCAGGCAGCTCCAAGAAACTTGAATACACTTCACTATTCTTGGTGGCAAGGATCGCCACCTGAGATTCAGGAGCCTCCTGGCCAATCTGCAAGAGTAGACAAGTCTGCACTAGATGCAAAAATTTTAAAAAGCACTTCATAGTATAATTCCCTTTAAATATATTTAGACTTTCAAATCGTGAACAATAAACAATGTACATCAACGATAACTGAAATCACTTCCTACAAGTTTCAAACGTAAATACATCTGCTACAGTTGCTATAACGATGAACCCTGGATAAACAGGGCTCCCTAACAGGTTTTCACCTGACTAGCGTTTAAGGCAATTGATAAAGACCTAATCAGGTCGAAATGCATTGGATGTGATTATCTCGGGTTCATCATCACAATGACTGTTCAAGGCCTATTAATATCTAGATCAGGAAGGAGATTTTGTTAATCTCTGATGTCCATTTTTTGTAATGTAATCTGTATTTATTGCAACAGACAATACAGCACAGTAAGACACCATCAGAAACATTGGTGGTGAAAACGAAAGGCAATAAAGTGATAGAAGCATGAAATTGGGTTTAGAGAGAAAAAGAAAAAAGTGAATAGGCGCCAAAAAGCACATATCATATTAAGAACCAGTTTGTATAGTGATGGTAGAACTTAACAGTCAGTTGCTATATAACAGAGAGATGGAAGGGGAAAATAAAGAGAAGGAGGAACAGGAGTGGGAGAAGATGAAGAAATTATGTGGGAGAAGGAGGAGAAGTGTGTCTTGACCTCCATTTTTTATTGCGAACAATTTGAATGTCTAAATACATTTTAATGGAATTACAGTATTTGCTTTTCCGTATAGGCTCCATTATACCATTTGAAATGTGGAGAAAATCAGGACACATGAAAACTGAAAAAGTAAAGATTTCATTAATGTCCGTTTGACTTTGTATCCTGTATCTCTTTCTATTTGATATATCATCTTGGGGAATGCATTTGTAAAAGTCTAATCATACACCAGGAACCCAACTTGATCTACTGATAGATGGACTTACAGTATCTGGGATTTATACGTTTAATGTTATATTGTCATGTTGATCCAAATTGTCTACTATTGTGGTGACAGGATAACGTTTCCTTTTCACTTATAATCCCAGGTATCAGCAATTTCATGCCACAAATCTTTGTTCCCCTAAAAGAGATGTGGGTTTTCTTGCAAGTGGGTTTCCCTGTTAGTGTCAGGAGCCCAGCCTGTCATTGTCTTTTGCTGGTAGTAGATTTTGGGGGGTTTGGGATTAACCGTGTGGGATGATAGTTCCACTACCAACTCTGGTTGTGGGTCCAGGTGCTTGATAGCCTTTGGACAAACATACATACACTCCATTTTTGTGTAATTATTCATTTCTTTCATTTAGCATTGCAAAGGCCCATGCTGCTGATGATGATGATCACCAACCCTTTACTACAAGCAAGAGATACAGCTACAACGCCCAGATTAGGTTCAGCCTCATCAGTTGTAAGGAAACATAGGGGGTCATTCCGAGTTGATCGTAGCTGTGCTAAATTTAGCACAGCTACGATCATCTTCCCTGACATGCGGAGGGACACCCAGCACAGGCCTAGTCCGCCCCGCATGTCAGTGCCGCCCCGCCCGCACAAATACAAAAGCATCGCACAGCGCGATGCTTTTGTATTTCTGGAGTAACTCCTGGCCAGCGCAGCTCCTGCGGCTGGTCGGGAGTTGTTTGTCACTGCCGCTGGCCGCAGCGGCTGCGTGAGACGTCACGCAGCCGCCGCGGCCCGCACCCCCTACGGTCCGGCCACGCCTGCGTTGGCCGGACCACGCCTCCTAAACGGTGGCTTAACGCCGCCGTCCAGCCCCCTCCCCCCCAGCGACCGCCTCTGTTGCGCGGTTCCGACCCGATCGCTGCACTGCAACAAACCACAGCGAGCGATCGGGTCGGAATGACCCCCATAATTCCCTATTCCTGCCTTGATGCTTGTAATAAGGTACAAGTCTAGATGTGTACAATATGAATCTACATACTGTACACCCATATGTGTCCTTTTTTGGGAGAGATTACACAGTGGCAATTTGCTGATTTGACATTAAACAAATGGGCATAGGTTTGACTCAGTCACTTTGCTTTAAAAGTTATAATAAATATAAGCCAGTTGTACAGTTTAACAGATTTCATGGCTTTTAAAGCGGTTGACAAAATGATCAGCTTTTATTGTAAAATGTGTCAAGCAATCATTTTAAATTCCTAGTTAAAAGCAGTTGCTCCCAAACTTTCTTGAATGACGGCACCTACAGTCTCAGTATTCTTTTAATGACAGCCCTAGGCTAATAGTTTCCTATTGAGAAAATCCTCAAATACTATTATATTAAGAAAACTGTGCTTCATTTGTTATTTTCAGGTTCAGGTTAGTCTTGGTGCAAACAAGTGTGCTTCTGTGTTTCTACATAGCTTCTGATTGGTGGCCTCCATTACTGGTTTTGTCTATTGCATTGACCAGAAAAACAGGAAGTGGAAGATGAGGGGAAGGGGGGAGTGTGATACAAGTGGACAGTGGGTTATGGAAGCATAGGGGAGAAAAGGGAGGGAGAAGTTAGAGATGGAATGGGAGACATACGTACAAAGGGCAGAGGCAGAGAAACCCACAGAAAGAGTGAAAGGCACATATACATATTGGTGAAAGATGGTGACAGACACACAGAAGGTGAACAGAGGCATGGACAAAGAATAAGACCAACAGGAAGGGGAAGGTATGCCAGACACACATTAATCAGTGCTGCATTTGTAACAAACAGCACATGGCTCAGCCTGCAAAGATGCCAGCTCAATTCATATGATTTGGGACTAGACCACCAACCTGTGGCATTTTTGAAGTGCCCCAGCACCCTGTTTGGGAACCTTTGGTTTGCAGAATATTTGTGTTTCAATAACTTAACTTACAGTACCAAGATGGCTACCTTATCTGACAAGGCATTTCACATCAGTTATATGACTAAATACCCTTTTCCTCTGCCTCAGTAACCCGGGGCAACTCAGGTTATGGCTTGTTAGAACAGGGTCCTCGAAAAAGAACCCAGGTACAGTTACCTGGATCGGACCTGGGAAGGACCCAGGTAGCCTATGGTGTAAACAAAGCGACCTGGGTCATCCAACCTGGGTCACAATAAAAGTATATAGAGAGCCGGACCACCGTTGCTTTGAAATGATGTCATCCCATAGATTGTAAGCTTGCGAGCAGGGCCCTCCTACCTCTATGACTGTTTGTTTTTACCCAGTTTTGTCTTCTAATTGTGTCCAGTTGTAAAGCGCAACAGAATTTGCTGCGCTATATAAGAAATGGTTAATAATAATCTCCAAGCACCACAGAACAGAAAGTCTGAAAGGTGTCTACCTGCCAATATGACTTGGTCCAGCCTGTGGTGTGAAATGGGTCTGGTCTGGCTCTAACACTGGTTGGACCCATGTTTTAAAACCCAGGTTGGACTCAGCAATTTGTTGGAAAAGGGGTATAACTACCCATTAAGGGACTATCCATATATTATATACTTGTGCTTTGTGTAATCACAGTTAAAGTAATTTGTACCACAGTACTGCTCTCTAAGGGGGCAGATGTATTAACCTGGAGAAGGCATAAGGAAGTGATAAACCAGTGATATGTGCAAGGTGATAAAGGCACCAGCCAATCAGTTCCTACCTGTTAATTTACATATTAGAGAGGATTGGCTGGTGTCTTTATCACCTTGCACATATCACTGATTTATCACTTCCTTATACCATCTCCAGGTTAATACATCTGCCCCTCAGACGTTTGTTAACCTGAAAAAAGCTCAGTGATGCCAGATTCCTCCAATACATACATTGTTTCACTTAATGTTACCCTTCTATTGGGAGTATAATTTAATTTAGATTTCTACAAGTTTTTATCCCTTTTTGTTTTTGACTCTTATAGAATAGAGGCACAAATAAACAGAATCCAATCAGAATTGAGTGCATTGTCTATGGTTTCATACTGTGTGTTGTATAATTGAGCCACTCTATTTAAAACAAACTGGTAATGGATAGAAGGAGGTCAGTGGCTCTAGAGTCTCAGATTATCTTCTCTGCTGATAAGTATCTTAGGGGACATGTATTAATACCTGCCTGCAGGGACGTGGGAAATGCATCTACAGATCTGTTCCTGAGCTCCTCTCCTGCAATACATTATGTGCACACCAGTGGTATCTGCTGACTTGTGTTCATATTGGCTAATGATGTCCATGCAAAACCTGCATCTAATTAATTATATAAACTGGTGCCTGTTAATTAAACGATGCCGCCAGCACTGCACTTGGCAGTAGATGCCGCACCTTGATGATTATGCGAGAGACTGCAAAGCAAGCAGCACAGCACGACACACTCAAGAGAATAACGTAAACACACAAATCATTTTAGAAAAAAGGCAAGTACTTTATTATTCGCTAAATATTACATTGTTGCTTTATTGTATGAAACAATTCCATATACATTATACAAAGGTGAGTATAAAATGTCCTGTGACACTGAGACTGGATGGAGCTGGATGTTGAAATCTATGGCACCTAACCCGTTGCCTGCTGGAGGTTAAGCACTGCTGTCTGTTGCAGTGTGCTAGGTTCCTGTGTAGCAGCCAAGGGATTAAATAATGAGGGCAGAGCTGCAGCAGGAGTGCTGGTGATTTTGATACCCTGGAAAAAGAGGTCGAGTTTCGAGTGTTGTACAAATATATTTTCTAGAAACATTCTTGCCCTTTTATTCCAAGCGGCACTAACACTTGTGTATGATATCTTGTGACATACTGTAGCACCATTTAACGAAGATGGACTAATGTACACTTCAGTGCACTGGACAGAAAAGGTCTCAGTGAAGGTAATATCCACCACACTCAATGATAAGTTACTCTGCAGATAATTAACAGATGGAGGGGGGTAAAAAGGCCTGTTCAACTCTTGCACAGTCCTCCATAAACATATGTCTGGTGCATGAGCTATTTGTTAGGCTTCTTTGTAATGTAAGCTGCCAATCTATGTCAAAGCACAGTTTGTGCTTTAGTACAGAAAGATTGCTCACAGCTCCATGTCACTTCCTTCGGGACAATTAAAGTGCTATTTCCAAAGTTCATTTTGTCAGTAATACCAGATTCAGGTGTAGTTCTGTGTACACCTGAATGTAAGCAACTTTAAAGGCTCTGTGATGACAATTATACTACTATTTACAGGTCTATTTTGAAAAATGTTTCAGGGATGCACAGAAGACCCCTAACAATCTGGAAGCTAGCATATCAGTATCTGTAATAGTCAAAATGAACTAATGCAAGTTTGAACTATTTCGGCCAATTTCCTGCAACAATTTCTGTAGGCAGAATTTCTGTAACATCTTTTCTAGCTATCAACCCTTCTGTTCTTGCCCTGAGAGCGCTATAAGGATTGATTGTCTGCTACACTTATTTTATAATTTTGGCCTTCTCCTAATGTATCTTTAAAGACTGATCTGGGTACCCCTGAGCGGCACCTACGCTAACCTCACAGTAGGACATTCATTTTTAAAGAACTTTAAAAAAGGATTGGGTATTTGGCAAAGAATAACTAGCTATACACAGAACCGATCATATAACCATCTGTACACTTAAGGTAGAGTGTCAAAATCTTTAGCAATTTCTTTAAGAAAATTTTTTTTTATATATATATATATATATATATATATATATATATATATATAAAATTATTGATAATGGACTTGTAAATGACCAATCCGTCAACTGTATTTAATGAGCCTAGGGTATGAGCAACAATTTTATTCCATTTACAAACCTGAGATTGTCTCTGTATTCCAGTAATACACTGCAAGGTCTTTTCTTTTACACTTCAAACACTTTTGTCCCATTCTAAATATATTTCTACAGCTTGTGCTTATATCAAGGTACCTAAGTCTTATTTGAATGCATAAAAATACAGTGCTGACTTTTAAACTGCCAAAAGTATACACTGCAGGTAAGCACAAGGGTACATCTTAGCATCCCTTTAAATCAGGCACAGTCCTAACACTACTGGGTTTTTATGAAAAGCCAATTTGGCTAGTCAGTTTATCCATGTAGTAGTGTTTGTATATGTGAGCTGGTTTAAGACAATCTTATTTTTTCCATTCCAAAAAAGAAAGAATAAGAGTGAAGCATTCTCCCTTACTATTCATATTCAAGATGCCAATGCCAGATGTAAGAGTTTCATTTAGCATTATCAGTTTATCACAGAACAATGCACAATGCCCCCTCTGACACTGTAAGTGCTACACAGGGGTGACTTGATCTTTGCTAAAAGTGCATTCAACAGTTAAGGTTTAAGGTAGAAGCAGTCAGGCATATGCTCAGTGGCAAATGTGCAATATCCACAGTGTATCCTTAAAAAAAGAGAGACTCACTCAATCGTCCAACCCAATTTCATACCAGGACAGCCAACACATTATCATGATACTATTAAGCCTGAAGCCTATTGAGATATGCATATCTATGTAATGTTAACAAATTAAGCTGCATTCAGCGAGAGTAAATTAACACAGGAAGGAACATGCTTATTTGGCTGCCCTGGTAAACTCACATACATACATACATACATACATACATACATACATACATACATTTTACCAGGTTTGGCAAACTGTGCTCTCCATATGCAGATGACTGGTCCTTTCAGTATACCAAGGAAGCTATGACATTCTTACTTGACATCATATTTTTGGTTATTATACTATTGAAATGGAGACCATTATAAGGCTTTTCGCTTGTCGCAATATCCATCAAAGCTTCATAGCAAGATCACTGGAAAATCAGAAATATTCCAGCTGATCTACAACTCTCAACAACGTAAATATATATTTTATTGATGACGAGAGTTGATTGCATGACACCTGAAACACATATTGTTGTCAGTTTCCATTTTTGTTGCTACTTGAGATATCAGACCAATAAAAGCAGATCCACATATATAGAAAGAATCATAAAACACAACATTTATTTTATGGAGTTTGACGGAAATTTGTTATTTTGGTTTCATTCTGTTTTGTAGATCAGAGACATTACACTAAGTCCATGTATCTACAGTATGTAAATAAATAATCAAATTTATATAGAGAAAGTAACAGAAAGTGTATTAGCTGAGATGGAATAATTTCAAACAAACTAGCACCTTTTTGTTTAATCCTCTTACTTGTTAATGCTGTATAAGGAATTGCTTTCTCTTCCTAGAAACTGACTATACTGTATCTCCAGTTAAAAGCTGCCATATTTTGTTCCTTGTTTACACTAGCCCTTTACAACATCTGAATTTCAAGTGCCTCACGGCAAATCAGGCAACTAAATTGCCAAATTGCCTGAAAATGGCAGAAATATGCTTTTTTTCATAGACATGGTACAAAATGATACATGGTAGATGGTAGAAAATTTCCAATTTGAGCTTCCAGAAAAATGTTAAGAAGATAAATGCAGTCACAGCTTATCCCAACCATGCATAACAGTCTAACAAGCTGCAGACTAGGGTAAAACACTTCTTGGGATTTCCCTTTGTTCACAAATGCACTGGAAACATGGCCAAATACAAATGGTTTAAGCACATTACTTTTGACCATTGTCTATAGCAAAGGCCAATACCCATCTGTGCTTTCCAAGAATATTGAGATCAGAATCTGTGATTATTTGCACAAGAAGAATGCTTCAGAAAATCTTTAAGCTTCAGCACAACCTGAATGAGAGGAAATGGGACCGCACACTAAGCAATCTGTGTGTCAAGGTCAGTGGGGATTGCACCATTAAAGTGATGCAGCTAGAGGTATTTAAAGTAGACATCTTTCAATATCGATGTATTCAAAAATATCTGCACTGCATCACTGAGCTAGTATTAGGGAGGTTGCACCGCAGATGAAATTTAAGGAGTGAAACACTGAGTGTTTCCCTGGTACGAAAGCCTAGATGTGTTTATTTTAATGCAGATATTAATTTTTTTCCTACACAAATCTTAAAATGTTTTTAAGGGCTTTACACATTATGTTAAATATAGAGAGCTCTTTGAAAAAAAGTTTTATAGCGCACTGTAACCAGAATCTTAGGCTGCATTATGTTGAAATTAAGATAAATCAAAAGTGGTTTGCTTTGCCATCAACGAGCTACTGTAAGTTATTTTTGTTACTATTAATCTTTTGCTCATACAGCTTGGCGTGTTTTCCTCATTTGCCCAAAATATCTGTATTACCTTTTAGACAGGAAGCTTTTAAAATGACATATAGGATTCCTACTTTGGTGCAATTACAAGCAGAAAGGCTAATATTCAGCATGCAATGGGAAACATGCTTTAGGAATTGCATTACAAATTCTGTGTGCCCCTTCAAGTTTTCAGTTGCTTTAACATCCCATGTACATGGCTCAGACAGTAAGGTCTGTGTGCGGCATGCAGGCAATTATTAGGCTACGCACTGTCTGAGGCCCACGACATTAATGAGATGCTGTTAATGTTTAAAATTATATTTAAATATGTTCCTAAGGGTAGGTTTATAGAAAGAGGGGGAGGGTGGATGCCAGGGAATGTTTAAAAAAAGAAATACGTATAGAGAAACGTGTGCTTTTCATCAATTTCTATAAAAAGACGGTATTGAAAGTTTCAGGGTAGATCCATACGAGTAAGATTATTATAATTTTTTTTCAAGCAAAATAAAACCATGTTTCATTTTTCCAATGAGCTGATAATTATGAAAAATAAATAATAATAATAATAATAATAATAATAATTATTATTATTATTATTATTATTATTATTATTTATATTTTTAATTATTATTATTATTATTATTATTATTATTATTATGTTAATCTGCTCAGTGGAATAACAACACAATTAATGTTTTGTTTTTTGCCCAAAAATTCTAAAAAATGTCCTTCATTGAACAGACTTGAAAGTGGTTTGACTGTAGGAGTGAGGAGTAGTTGGCAGTATTGGTTCTTTAAGACACCTCTTCAGTGCTCCTGTTGGTACAAAGAGACTTATACAGTAATGTAGGGGTTATTTCAGGCCTTGACAAACCTGTTACTTCTACAACTGCCAGTGTGTCCTGCTGGTGACAGCAAGGGAAGGAGAGCCACAGTGTACCTATTTGTTGGTGCTAGTATATCTCTTTGTACCAGATACGTTTCAGTGCCAGTAGCAGCATCAGTGATTTGCCCAGTTTGTCTTTGAATGTAGCAATTAACCTGATACAGTAACGTAACCACAACTTCAGTAATTCTGAGGCAATTTAAGATAATATTTTGAAATTCTGTTCACAAAGGTATAATATAAAACGTAGAATTTAAACAGAAGTATCAGCTATCGAGCCAGAGATTTCCACCAATTAAATCAATGGCAACTGCTACTGATTGATATTAACTTTACCAACCAGCACATTCTTGCAGTTCAATGGCATTCCATTAATCAGACACCCTTCCCCCCATCGTCTCATGCTGCGTGGTTCCAGTGTTCAGCTGTTGTGTATGAAACATCCTCACACATAGGCTGAATCACTAGACTGAGTCCTGCCAAAATTCGGTACACCCATCCTTGGCAAGTCCTTATTCCGGATCTCATAAATTGATTTCCTTTTTGCCTGTACTCCTCTGACTGCCATCTTAATCTTTCTCCACCCCAAGTGGTTCAACTCAGCCAAATTAAGAACAACACAGAGGCCACTGACTGCAAACATGAAAACCAAAAACACTGTCTTCTCTGTGGGCCTGGACACATAACACTCCACCTCTTTGATGCAAGGATACCTGTCACATTCGTACTGGGAGGGCACATTGAAGCCATACAAAAAGTACTGTCCCACAAGAAAGCCAATTTCCAGAGCATTTCTGAAGACCACTTGGATTATATAAAACCTGGAGATCCCTTCTTGGCGCCTCATCTTGGATTTTGTGGTTCTTATGGAAGGGTTGGGGATTTCCTTGATCTCTAAGCAGTCTGGTTCAGCTTCCTTGGTTGAGTTTTCTGTGTTTTGCAGGACCCCATTAACCAAGGTGTTCTTGATCTTTTTGCTATCCTCCCTTTTCACAGAGTCCTGGTCTCTGTCCAGGGTGAGGAATACAGTGGAATATCTCCTTTCCTTCTGCTTAGCAGACTGGTGGACAGAGTAGGTGATGAAGCACAGGCTTGGAGTACAGACCATAATAATCTGGAACACCCAGTATCTAATGTGAGAGATTGGAAAAGCCCTGTCATAGCATGCCTGGTTGCAGCCTGGCTGGAGAGTATTGCAGACAAACATGGTCTGCTCATCGTCATAAACAGTTTCTCCAACGATGGCAACAATGAGAATCCTAAAGATGACAACCACGGTCAGCAGAATCCTGAAAGAAAACGCAAAGAGTTAAGCATGCTGTACTAATAGAAAAACATATTGGTGTGCACACAGATGCATTGCTAGCTGCTTGTACATACAACAGTATCACTGTATCTCTTTTCCATGCCAGGAAGCAATGAATATTAACAATATATTTCCATCTCCTTTACATAGTGTATTCATCCGGCTACATTAAGTTCCATGTATTGTGCTGCATAAAAATGTCAGCTCTGCATAAAAAATTAATGACAAAACATGTGAATGTCAGCAAAAAAAAAAAAAATGGCTAAGGGGATATTGATCACAGCTCAGTTTACATACAATGTAACATAAGGATGAGCCGACAGTAGAACATATTTGGTCATGGACAGATGATTACTATTTTATATTATCTGTTTTATAATATATCACCTACACAGTCCCTGTCAACAATCACATGTGTTTTTGTTTTGCTAATGGAAAGGAATTATTGCATGTTTTTTTGAGAGCCAGTTAGTATACTGTAACTGAGAAATACATGCATCACTAGAAGCCCCCAATAGTCATGTGTTTATATAAATCCTTCCAAAAATGTATTTTTTTTTTTTTCTGAAAATTAAAAACTTTTTTGGTCCCCAATAGCACTGATTTCATGATAGTATTTGAACACTTCAGACATATTAGAGGATTTACACCGCCTAGTATGCAAATTTGGCATACCCTCCAACATGACCCGCTCCATTAAGTACAAAATGCTCTGGTCCTGGACTTCTTTGCCTGTGGCAGTTACAGAGGTGGGGCTGCAGCACAGTCAAAAATTCAAATAGGGGAGCCACACCAACTGCCATTGAGTCTTGGCCGGTGATGTTTGGCAGTGTTTGGGCTGGCAGTTTGTTGTGGCTCCCCTATTTGAATTTTTGGACTGCGCTGAAGCCCCACCTCTGTAACTGCCACTGGCAAAAAAAGTCCAGGAGCAGAGCATTTTGTACCTAATGGAATGGGTCATGTTGGAGGGTATGGTTTGGTACAAATATTTTTTGCAGTTTGTATCATGTGGAAATCAAGCATTGCTCGAGTGAGTACAGTGAAAAAGTAAATCTATTCAATTAACCTAACAGAAGCATATCTTCTTAAGGTGACAGGTGAACACTGTTAATACACAATTATGAATTCATTTGATACTGTCCTTATACAAATCTTAAAACTATTACCAGGTATAAAAAAAAAGTATGGTGCTCAAAATCTTTCCAAACATAGACTACCAAGCAATACTGGTAACGCAAGATTGTGCTTTCACAAAGCCATGGCACTGATATGTTGTACTTTATCCAATCCAAGATATGAAGGCTGAAGGGTTGGACTCTGTCCTTTCAGTTTGATATGTGATTCTTAATTTCTGAGGTCCAGCTGCTTCCTTAACACTTTCTCAGCCAGAAAGCCCAATAATGCAGTGGGTGGCAGTACATGACAAGGCCTACTGGCAATGAAATGGTCAACATGACATGACAGCCATGACCTGACAATGAGGCACCCTAGGCTAAGGGTTCAGATATTTATAGTCAGGATAATTGGCCATGGGATATTTTCTTTTCCCAAGCATCTTTGCAGGAAAGGTTGTCCTTTCTCATTGATGTGCACTAGGAGCTGTCCAGTGCTGAAAGTGCTCCTACAGAAAAACTCTGGTAATTTGCACCCTATCACTACTGTGAAGAAATGTGCTATACTTTTACTAAGACATTTTTATGGGTAATTGTTCTATTTTATATCTATTACTAGCTCGAGAAGCAGTAGCACATTTAATGGGTTTAGCCCATGCATATACTCTTAATACATTATTAACTTCCTTAGCAATGTTTTGGTTTTCCAGTAAACAACAATTAAATACACAAATGTCCAGCCACAAAAAAAACAGTGCGTAAGTGTGTGAGAAACAGTCATGTTCACAAAATAGCATATTTTATAGAAAACCCAAATGATTCACAGCTGTGTATATCTATGTGTTTGAGGAGGATATTTATTTCTTTACTGTATAGTGAGTTCATCCAGTTTTGTAAATTTCCTAGTCTGAAATTACAAGATTTAAAACTATAGCTACATCTGAAATTTGCAGGCAAATGTATTATTAGGTTTTATGCAGCAATAAGAAATCAAGGTTCACCCAAATGTATTTAAAAACACGATCAGGGCATTGGCTGCTATGCAATCACTTCAGTTCTTCTTAGGGGACCGGCTCACTACTTATGCATGCATTGGTCTGCTGGCCACACATGTGCGAGTGGGCATTACTATTGCAGACTGTAGCCATAAACTACAATGGCTAAAGCCATCTGAAGAAGACATTGGCTACCTAGGCCAAGTTCAATAAACTTGGCAATTAAGCAGCCATCACTGAAACCTATGGTGGTGACTTTTTTATTTTGTTTAAATTGGGAGATTACAACTGATGTCGCAATTTTCTATTGTGCTCCCACCTAGATACATCTCGGGGATGCTTAATATTTGCGGATAGCCCCTGGAAACATCCTATATCTCGCAAAGATTTGTTGATAATAATGCCCCAAAGCTCTTTTCAGAAAAGTTTTAAAGATTTAAAGAAATCACTGGGTGATGCCCAATGTACATTTTGGAAGAACATATGTATGAAACTGTCAGTCAAAATATTGCATGTGTTTTATAGTTCTATTATAGATGTTTTTATTTTTTTTATTTAGTGCCAACATATAATGTAGCACTTTTCCAGAATGTCTGTTCATTTACACCAGTCACTGCACTATTAGAGCTTACAGTCTAAATTCTTTACAACACAAACACACATACTATATTACGGTATGGTCCACTTAGCAAACAAAACACATAACAGTATAATTTTAATTTCTGGCTGTCAGTAAGACATGGTTTCAAGAAGCCTCCAGGGGACGGGAACAGAGAATATATATAACTTCCAAACAAATAGTCCTCTGGCGGAAATCAAAACCTCAGCCCCATACTGTATATGTCAATTAGGCAAAAATAAACCAACTTTTGGCTAATTTTAGTATATCTCAATGGGTGAAGCAGTTCCATGGCTCCTGAAAGAATCAAGGTGACTCTTAGGACTAGTAGGTTATAACGGTGAATGTCTATGCAAATGGCAAGTACTGTAGCTTTAACTGCTGTTGGAGTACATTTTAATTAAGTCTTTTTTTGTATTACAGATGTTCAGCTTCCTACAGTCCTTCTGCCCAATACCCTGCAATAGACTGTATAATGCTTATTACGACTGCCTTGCTGTATTGTTAGATAAAATACATGCATACTGTAAATTGTAGTAACAGAGAACCATGCTGGAAAATAGCAATCTGTACAATAGTAACCTTATCTTGAGTAACGTTTAGTGTCCGGGCATTTTATTAATAGAACTACTATAGAATTGTGTCTGTTCAGCACCTATGTACCCTAGACTAAAATGACTGGTAGATCTATATCCCAGGCACCTTGCTATATGTGAAGAGGTATATAATAATTAAGCATGACAGGGCAATGGGGAGATTGAACACTAAACCCTTTGATTTGTAGGTCACTGCAGATTTCTCAGAGATGGGAAACAGTTCTCATAATAACCTGGGTGCATTTTGATGAAAAACCCTTCTTGCAATTTGTAACCGATGAAAACCTTTAAGCATGTGTGAAATGTCTAAATAATTTGGCTACAGTGTGTAGAGTGTACAGTGTTCCGTCTCACCTAAGTGATCCCTGTATTCATAGGATGCACTCTTTTACACATATTTTACACTGCTATGTCTGTGGTCAATAAACTTTTCACATCAAGGCTTCACCTCAACATCCCCAACTGGTACACGCCAGACCTCAGTGTTTATACGCAGTGTGCACCTGATACCAATGGGAGACATCAATCACATCTGATAGTTGTCACAGTGGGCTGGGGGTCTGGCACTCATCCTGTTAGCTGGCAAATTGCTGCTATCTGTGTCATGCTTTTAGGTTTGCAATGTCTCCTTAGGTTGGATAAATGTGTGTGTGTGTGTGTGTGTGTGTGTGTGTGTGTGTGTGTGTGTGTGTGTGTGTGTGTGTGTGTGTGTGTGTGTGTAATATATATATATATAGTGTGTGTAGTAGATAGATACAGTATAGATAGATAGATAGATAGATAGATAGATAGATAGATAGATAGATAGATAGATAGATAGACACGTGTGTGAATATAAACATTCACTTTTAAAAACAACTACAGAGGACAATGCACACAACAAACATAACAAATCATAGAAGATAAATAAACAGCACTCATAGCACCCCACACCACATTCTCCTGTGTGATATATTCCATGCAGCACTTGCCATTCAGGATAATGTGAAAAGCCACGGCAAGCTCTCACTTTGCAAAGTGCTGACATTTGTAGTTTTACAGGATGTCTTACCTTCCTATCATAGTACTGTGCTGTTGCACAGCAGCCTCCAGCAGTCTTTCTAGTATAGTCCATTCTCCCATCGCTGTACATCGGAGACCTGCTGCAACGGGAGGCTTTTCACCTGCTCTAGGGGAAGCCACCGGGCGTAGGTGACCTGTGCTCAGGGTAATCTCTCTGCCTGGTGATCAGAGGTGTCCCAGCTCGGGGAGGCTGCTCGCACTGTCTTACTGCCTGTAATCTCCCTATAAGTAGTCTCTGCTTGCGTCACACAGACAGGTCCCTGGACAGGAGCCAGAGACAGCCAGTGGGATTCTGCTAAATGGTATTATAGAAGAGAAGAGAGAGGAGCAGGAAAGGGTGTAATGCAGAAATAACAGATTCATTTGTGATCAAGTGACTCTGGTTAATCTTCTCCCCAGACTGCAAAGCCTGGAACAAGAGGAGCAGACAGGGATCTGATGTATAGTGTTGCCCCTGGATTATATAGAGGGAGTGGGTGTATACTGTATGTGTGGGGGAAGGGGGGCTGGACACTCATAACTCTTTTTTTATTATTTCCCTTTAACTATTATTTTCTATCAGTGTTTCGTCCTATATTTATACCACACTGAACAGACATATTTCACATACAATTTCCGCAAGCTAGAATTTACTCATATATATTACAAAAAGGGAATATAAATTATTAACCCATAATGAACGGGAGGGAAGTAAATGAAGCACCTTCACCAGTACATGAATTGTCCTTTCTTGGTGATACCGTGTAGTTTGTACTATGGGGGTCATTCCGAGTTGATCGCTAGCTGAAAATGTTCGCTGCGCAGCGATGATGCAAAAAATTTGCAGATCTGCTCATGCGTATGCGGCGCAATGCGCGCACGACATACTTCCACAACGGCCGATGTAGTTTTACACAAGGTCTTTTGACGCTTTTCAGTCGTACTGCTGGCCGCAGAGTGATTGACATGAGGTGAGCGTTTCTGGGTGTCAACTGACCGTTTTCAGGAAGTGTTCGAAAAAACGCAGGCCTGCCAGGAAAAACGCAGGCGTGGCTGGCCGAACGCAGGGCGTGTTTGTGAAGTCAAAACAGGAACTGAACAGTCTGAAGTGATCGCAAGAGCTGAGTAGGTCTGAAGCTACTCTGAAACTGCACAAAATTATTTTGTAGCCGCTCTGCGATCCCTTCGTTCGCACTTCTGCTAAGCTAAAATACACTCCCAGTGGGAGGCGGCTTAGCATTTGCACGGCTGCTAAAAACTGCTAGCGAGCTATCAACTCGGAATGACCCCCTATATACTGTAGCACTGAATGTTACTTACCTTGTTGGTCCTGCCTTTCCTCCAAGGAGATGCCTTGTGCCCCTGTCCCAGCCCAGCACTGGGAACCTGCGCAGGAATACAGGGGCAGATGTATTAAGTCTGGTGAAGTGATAAAGTGGAAGGTGATAACGCACCAGCCAGTGAGCTCCTAACTGTCATTTTTCAAACCCAGCCTGTAACATGGAAGTTAGGAGCTGATTGGCTAGTGCGTTATCACCTTCCATTTTATCACTTCACCAGGCTTAATACATCTGCCCCTCAGAGACACAGAGATGGAGCAGCACTATGGTCAGGTCCCTATCTACACAGGTGATCAGAAGGTACATACATCAGACAGGTACACACTGTACAGTACATCAGATGGAACAGCTGAATCAGGCAAACCCTGGCCTCCATGCACGTAGCACTAAAGCTAGACACACTATAAGCAATTTTTAATCAAACTGATAGATGGCTGGATTTTTCTATTAGTGGAAGGTCCAGATATCGGCCCTATGCTAATGCTAGGTACACACTATACAATTATCTAATAGATCTGTGCCCAGATAATTATTTAGTGTATTTTCACAAACGATCTGAACATGTTGATCGGTTATGGGCCCTACACATTGAGCGATCCGCCGCCGAGCTGCCTGATGGCGGATACGGCCGACGGGTGACCCGGCGGTGGTGGGGGGAGGGCAGTGACGGGGGGAGTGAAGTTTCTTCACTCCCCCAGTCACCCGGCTCCATAGAAGTGCAGGCAAATATGGACGAGATAGTCCATATTGGCCTGCATGCACAAGCGACAGGGCACCAGCGATGAACGAGTGCGGGGCCGCACATCGTTCATCGCTGGTGCCTCCACACTGAAAGATATGAACGGTATCTGGTTCATTAATGAACGAGTTCGTTCATATCTTTCTCTAATATCGCGCAGTGTGTAGGGTCCATTAGACATGCTGGATCGTGATGCTTGTCCATCCAATGCGATAATTTGAAGTATGAAGTACGCAGTGTATGCGCAGCTGCAACCAACCGATGGACATGTCCTCTGTTCCTTCACAGTGGAGAAATTGGGAATTATCGCCTCCCCAGGGTAGGAGCACAGATATCTCTCACAGTGTATGCCATGATATCTGACAAGTATGAGGCTGTTGACATGTTACCTGACCATGAAAGCCCAGTTTAAGCGACTACATGTATTTGTTTTTATTACTTTTTTACCAATTTCCTGCCACACCACACTGAATTTGCATATACTGTATGCACCCACAAGTAGGATGATGTCATCAGGATAAACCATAGGAAATATGGGCAGATAATCGAGAATACCCACACACTATACAATATCAGGACCATTTGGACAATATCTTTTGGCCGATCGTATAATCAAAGCCAAGAATTTTTGGCTGTTTTACCTGCGTTTGCCAAAATGCTCATACCTACATGCTAAATAAAAAAGCAGGCCAATCTGCAAATCAGTTCAATCATAGTAAAGTGTGTATCTACCTTAAGCATCATCACTTATACGGCCTTATTGTGCTATTTTGTATTACTTGTTTTCTGTATGACACACTATATTCTTTTCATGGGTTCTGGTAGGTTTAGGTTGTGGGGAGAGAGTTAGGGTTGGACTGTGGGAGAGGGGGTTAGATTTAGGCTGCGGTTAGGGGGGTTTGGTTTAGACACCCCCTGGGAGGGTTAGGGTTAAGCTGCAGGGGATGGAGGGTTAGGTTTAGCTGCGGGAAGGGGGTGGTTAGGTTTAGGCACCACCTCGGAGGGTTAGGGTAAGGCTGTGGGTGGGGGTTAGGGTTAAGCTGTGGGGAGGAGGGTTAGGTTTAGGCTGCGGGAAGGGAAAGTTAGGGTTAGGGGAGCATTAGGAGAAGGTAAGTATATTTACCTTGCCCCTGATTCTCACCATCGGGATGCCGCGATCGGTATTCTGAGTGACAGCATCCCAAATGTCGGCATATCGATCCCAAACCCTTTTCATGAATGTTGGACCATTTCTGAGTCTACAGTGAGAAACTTCAATAAAAATATCATTTAAGTTTTGGGTAATTTGCTCTTAACCACTTAACTGACGATTTATTTCCCCGAAAACCACTCTGAAATTGTCAGGGTCTTTTTATGAGTGAATTAGGTGAAGAACATGAATTTAACCCTATCCCAAATGATTTTAGTTAAAAAAAGGGAAAAAAATGTTTGGAATTTTTTTCTCTTTACAAACCCCCCCAAAACATCGAAACATCGATCTGGAACATCGTGACCATTGGAACATCGGGAACATTGCAAACATTGCGGCTGTCATTTTGAAAGCCGGAACAGCCTGCAGGTATACAGGGGGGGTCTGGGGGTGGCTTGGGAGGGTTCATTTACACTCCCCAGCGGCTGCCATTGTCTGCAGCTGCTGGAGGGGGGGGGATCCTGCCGTGCTGACCGATCAGCAGTGATCGCAGCACAGCAGACACAGGGGGAGAGTGCGGGGAGGCAGAGGGACCTTCCGGTCCCTCTGACAGCAGCAGCGGAGGGAAGTTTATCTTCCCTGCCGGTGCAAACACTCTCTATCTGACAGATCGTATCCTGTGCGACCAGGTCAGATAGAGCACTTGCAGGCATGGTCGCATCTGATGCGACCATGCCAGGCAAGTGGTTAAATGAAAAATAGTAAATAAACAACATGCTAATTCATTAATCCACCTTCTGCCACAATGGGGGTCATTCTGACCCGATTGCACGCTGCAGTTTATCGCAGCGGTGCGATCGGGTCAGAACTGCGCATGCCAGATGGCAGAAGGTCGTTGCTGCGCTACGAACGCCTCTGCCTGATTGACAGGCAGAGGCGGTCACTGGGCGGGAGGGGTCAGGACGGTGGCGTTTGGCCGCCATTTTGTGGGCACGGTCTGGCCAATGCATGTGTGGCCGGACCGTGCGTGAGACGGGCCGCAGTGGCTGTGCTGGCCGAGAGCTACTACTAAAGTGCAGAAGCATCACCGCTGTGCAATGCTTTTGCACTTCTGCTAGGGGTGGGGGGCGGCCGGCACTGACATGCGGGGCGGGATAGCCCTGTACTGGGCGAACCCCCGCATGTCTATGGTCATGATCCTAGCCCTGCAAAATTTTGCAGGGCTACGATCAACTCTGAATCACCCCCAATGTCTTTAAGTGTACCTATTGTTCTGTTTGCATTACATCTACAGTACAGTTTGTACTCTTTTGTCACCTACAAAAACAAAAATAAACTAACTTTTTAGCATTCTTTTATATGCAGAATACAGTTACTCATCCTACCCATGCCCAAATACACTAGGAACACTGCTGAGGTTAAATACTCAAATAAAGTAAGTTGATTGCAACTTGCGCTTAATGACCCTCATTCCGAGTTGATATCTAGCTGCTTTTGTTCGCAGCGCAGCAATCAGGCTAAAAATCGGCCCTTCTGCGTATGCGGCTCAATGCAGACACGCAACGTACTTTCACAAAAGCCGATGCAGTGCTACACAAGGTCTAGCGACGCTTTTCAGTTGCACTGCTGGCCGCAGAGTGATTGACAGAAAGTGGGTGTTTCTGTGAGGTAACTGACCGTTTTTGGGGAGTGTGTGAAAAAACGCAGGCGTGCCAGATAAAAACGCAGGAGTGGCTGGAAAAAACGCAGGCGTGGCTGGCCGAACGCAAGGCGTGTTTGTGATGTCAAAACAGGAACTAAATAGTCTGAAGTGATCGCAAAGTATTGAGCTACTCTAAAACTGCACAATCTTTTTTTGTAGCAGCGCTGCAATCCTTTCGTTCGCACTTCTGCTAAGCTAAGATACACTCCCAGAGGGCGGCGGCTTAGCGTTTGCACGGCTGCTAAAAGCAGCTAGCGAGTGATCAACTCGGACTGAGGGCCAATGTGCAATCACAATAAGTAGACAACTGAATAGAAGCAGCATTGTGCTTTGCGCAGAGATGATTATCACAAAATGCATCTAGCTCAACAAGGTCTGCTTTGCTACTTGAGGGAGCAGTAGTACAGTATATTCTATTGGTTTATGCCACAAGATGTGGCTTCACAGTGGTACAGTAGTAGTAATTTCTAATATTACCATACACAGGACTAGATTTAAAGATGTACGCAAACCCGATGGTCCAATGATTTGAGATCTGCACATGTTCAAAATCTGTACTGCACATGAGTAGATCTTTGTCTGCAATGGCGGTCACAGTGCCATCCGCAGCATGAGTGGCATGCTGCAGCGGTTTGAAGTCGGGGATGGGTGACAGCGGTCAGCAGTTCACAATTGGAGGCTTGTCATCCCTGTTTCCTTTGAGTACCATGGCCAGTGGCTGTGTCCACGGGTCCTGGCTACGTGAAAACACGGGCCACCCTGATTAACCTGAAGGTCACTCAGATTACCGATGTTCACCCAAGAGTGTTCTGATGCTGCATCTTCAGACCCAGCAGGGGATCACAGAAGTCGGCAAAAGGCCTCTATTTAGGCAAAGCACTTCCTGCGACATTAGCATATTTTAGCACAGTGGGAGTGTACAAAGACGCAGCGGCTGTGCTAATGCATCCATCTCAGTATAAGGCCCACAATTCAAAACTATTATATTAAATTCAAATTAACACTACATATGTCACCAGAACACATACTATATCCCATTAGTTGGGATGCCGGTGGTCACATGAATGACAGCGGCATACCGACATTGAAAATCCCGCAATCCCTACCCTAACCCTCTAAGGGTGGTGGCTAGGGCTAACCCTCTGGGGGTGGTGGCTAGAGCTAACCCTCTAAGGGTGGCGGTTAGGGCTAACCCTCTGGGGGTGGCGGCTAGGACTAACCCTCGGGGGGGTGGCTACAGCTAACCCTCTGGGGGTGTTGGCTACGGCTAATCCTCGGGGGGTGGCTAGGACTAACCCCTCCTAGTGACTAATCCTAACCCCCTCCCCACCTCAATACTCACCTTCAAGATGTTGGTAGCTGGTGATCTACCTGCCAGCCTCCTGAGTGCTGTCGGGATCTGGTGTCTGTCACATGACCACTGGCATCCCGACAGCTGAGATGCTAAACACATCCCATGTCACTTTCACCTTTAAAAGATCAACTGAAGACAGATTGCTAAAATCACTAATAATAATGCATGCAGGAACCACACTAATATAGTATTACCATAAGTGGGAAGGATTCAGATGTATCCAGCCAATCAGAAACAGCCATTGATTGTTATCTTCAACACACATATTGCACGAGGGGTTGAGTACCTGTAGTGACCAGCCTCCCTACAGTGTATATGTGTCTTTCTTGTGGTCACATTTTCACAAGCATGCCCTTACCTTGGTCATACTTACACACCCCTCCAACATCCCAAAGGATTTATAAGAGAAAAATGTATTCCAGATGTCACAGGGATTGCTTAAGAATGTTTGTTGTACATAGACAGTGTATAGGAATGAGAGTTGTAGTAGTTTCTATCCAACTCTACGTGAGCTACATTAAATGGAGAGACAGAACTTAATCTATAATTTAGTCCACCTTAGAAAATATCTTTAAGCATGTTATACGAGGTCCATTTCAAAGCAATACTGTTACCAAACATGACAAATATAACAGATTTCCAATGTTACAGTGGAAAGGATTTGGATCAATATAGTCATTTCAAACTAGTTATTAGGGGAGGTGGGATTGGCATGGTACTATATATTCATTCATTTTTAAGCCCTCAGACTCATTTTTGACATTTAACTGCAAGCAGCACGTTCAACATCTTATCTGTGTTAGTTTTTAGTGGGAAGTCAGTGGTGCATGCAGGGGTCCCGACTACCCAGAAACCTTCACTGATGGACAAAGGTTTGTTTTTTTAATCTCAGAAGGAGACAGCTGTGTGTCTCTACAGTGGATGTCCCATGACCGGATCCCCACATCCTTGCAGGTGTAATGTCATGATTTGTCAGTCTATGTGAAGGGGATGGGGCAACATGATGCTTTTCTATAAAATTGCATTGTGGTGGAACCATCCATCTTCCCCTTCTGTCCTATTTGCCAGCCATATCTTTCACTCCAGCCCTTTCTGCCATCCATCTTCCCTTCCTGCCCTCTCTGCCATCCACCTGCCCCTCCTGACCTCTCTGCCATCCATCTCACCCTCCTGTCATCCCTACCATCCAACTCCCCTGTCTTGTCCTCTCTGCAATCCATCTCTCCTCCTGTCTTCTCTGCAAGCCATCTTCCCCTTCTGTAAACTGCCATACATCACCCATCTCCTGTCCTCTCTGCCATCCATCTTCCCCTCCTGCCCTTTCTGCCATTCATCTTTACCCTCCTCTCCTTTCTGCCATCCATCTTCCCCTCATGCCCTCCCTGTCATCCATCACTCCCCTCTGGTCCTTTTTGCCATCCATCTCCCCCTGTCATCTCTGCCAACCATGCCCCCTCCCCCTTCCCCGGTCTCCATGCTATCCTTCACTCCTGTGTGCCCCCCCCCCCTCACATTCCTCTTCCTCCTCCTCTTTCACATACCTTAGTCATGCAACAGTGGTGAGAAGAGGCTTCGTTGGCTGGGAGTGTGCCAATCAGCATCAGGGGACCATCTATTCTGGGGAAACTGGGAGGACAATGCAACCAGAACTGAGAAGGTAAGTACAGTATTTGCCCACTGCCCTTGTCCCAATAAACAGTGTATTTTGAATCCTTTTATCAGAGATGGATTAAGGGCCACCTGGGTCTGGGACTGAAAATATTCAATACTGAGAAGAGGAAGAGCTGTGACCAGTGCTGTTTGGGTAATGCCAGAACCAGGTGGGTTTGTACAACCCTACACTATCAGCTCCATATTCTCTTTAAGTACATAACAAGTAATAAATTGCATAAAAGAACTAGAAATACAATTTCAATACTCATGATTTATGGTTGACTGTGCGGACAGCTGAGCAGCTGGTCATCATTATCTGCCATGTTGGTGGGCCTATTATTATGTGTGGGCCTGGAGCTCCATCCTCCCCATTGTTAATTTGGCCCTCTGGATGCTGTGCTGGCTTACAGGGCTAATAGCTTGATACTACACTGATTAGTGATGGGGAGGGCCAGGTTCAATTCCCCCTACAGCTTTCCTTTTAGTGCTTTCAATGTTGTGTCTGGATGATTGATGAAACTGGCAACAGTCACCTGAGTTGTCCAGCAGGCAAGCTGGCTCGGTATACTAGTGTTCCACATTCTCTATTTATGGTGGTGGAGAAGTCTCAGGTTTCTCCAAACTGTTTTCTTTTTATTACTTTGGTTGCTGTATTTCACTGATTGATGAAAGTGAGAAAAGAGCCTGCTGCAACATTCAAGGTACCTTGGCCTCCACTATCACTGCCACATATCTGGGATTTAATGATTAGCATTCTGGTTATTTATGGGACTCAAAAAAAATCTGGGATTGGACTCCCAGTGTGCATGGCTGAAAGGTGCCTTAATGGCCAATAATTTGAGTTTAGGGGGTAATTCAGAGTTGATCGCAGCAGCAAATTTGATATAAATTGGGCAAAACCATGTGCATTGCAGGGGAGCCAGATATAACATTTGCAGAGAGAGTTAGATTTGGGTGGGTTATTTTGTTTCTGGGCAGGGTAAATACTGGCTGCTTTATTTTTATACTGCAATTTAGATTTTAGTTTGAACAACACACCCCACCCAAATCTAACTCTCTCTGCACATGTTATATCTGCCCCCCCCTGCAGTGCACATGGTTTTGCCCAACTGCTAACAAATTTGCTGCTGCGATCAACTCTGAATTAGGCCCATAACTGATTGGATTGCTACTAGACATACCAAGAAATCCATTCAGCAGACGACCATTATCAGCATCTGTGTGATGTTATCTTCCAGCCATATTAACAGGTCTCAGAGAAGCCATAAACTTGTGGTCAGGTTCACACTGGTCTAACCACTTGCTGCTCATACTTAGCAGCAAAATCAGCCTCAGACCATTTTAGCACCAGTCACTATTTAGAAAGTAAGGTAAACTATACAGAAAAACCTACTGTGTTCAGTTTTATGAAAAGGCCCCCAAATGCCGCCAGCTGCAGTTTGGGTACACTGCGTGTAGTCATCACTCAGGCTGCAGCTTGGGGGCTCTGCGTGCAACCACTTCCTATGGTTATTGTGAAGGAAGGCTTTAAGGCCAAGAAATGCATTTCGAAGCAAAGACCTCACTGGATTCTCATTGGTGATCCAACAAATATTCCTGATTGCATCTTGCCAACACATGGGGATGTCCTTAGGGCACTTCGCCAAGCTGGCTGAAACAAATGGTAAAGAACCAGGTAATAATGATCTTGCTCAGGAAACAGCTGAGGATATGATTGGAATATGGGACAAAGCATCTGTACCCACAATCACTACACTCAGAATCAAAGAAAGAATCAAGGAATTACATGCACAGTATTCTAAATTGAAGGATTACCCAAAATCACAAGCTGGAAACACTCCACACGAAAAGAGTCTCCAATTTTCAGCAGAAATACTCAAAGCTCTTCGACATAGCATCGTGCAAATGCAACCTTGCAGATCCTAAGGTTGTGACTCACTGTTCATATCAGAAGAAAATACCCAGTATGGAGCACAGCTTTCTGTTAGCTCGAAGAGGTCCTCGTAAAATGGCAACTGGATTGATCTACATCAATGTACACCAAAGAGAAAGCAGGACCGACAAATGAAAAAGAAAGCCACAGAAACTCAAGTCATTCCATACACCTCAGATTCTCATGTGGGTGAGGGAGATGAAAATGAAGGGCACACTTTTGCAGATGATGAATCTGATTCTTCTTATGTCCCAAATATGACTGTTGGGAAATGAGACCTGTGGTTCCGCAATACGTATATTGCGGGATTTCCTATCTGGACCAAATTTCAAAACTTTGAGGCAATTATGGGAGCTGAAGATATTGACCTAGGACGACAAACCTTCAGCAATGAATTACTACCATGGGGTAGAACATTTTCCATACCCAAGCATTTTCGATTTCTAAAATTGCCAATTTTACCTGCTTTTTCTCCTACTGGTAAAGGCTCATCTCTATCTATGGCCACCAGCCCCAAGTAGTACAATGATTACTCCCTCGCTACTTACATCTAAGCTGTATTATGTTTTGAGAATTGTGGTGCTCTTTGTTACCTGTACTCTATTTTTGTTATTTATTTACTGTAATGCTAATTTTTTTCTCCCTGTACTGTCCTTTGTACGGCGCTGCAAAACACTTGTGGCGCCCTATAAATGAAATTGTAATAATAATAATTGACTACATGGAGATCTTCTTGCCTGTTGCAAGGTACATATAATCATAACCATATACACTGTGTATGCTTTACTGCTGTACCAACTAGCCTTTGATTAAGCCATCTTAAAAGGTGAGCTAGCTAAGGAGATTTGCATGGAGCCACCGGAACATTGCAATGTTGATGTATTCTCAAAGGGAAAAGTATGTCTGTTAAAGAAATCAATGTATTGTATGAGCTAAAGCAAAGTGGCCACTGCTGGTACATCAAAGTTGACAGTGTGTTACTAGAAACTGACTTCATACATTCTGAAACCGATCACTGCTTATACTACACATGAAAAAAAAAACTTCATGCATCATAGTTTTGTACATGGACGATCTATTGCTTGCAGGGCAGGAGAGCCAAATAGCTGAAGTGAAATTGATGCTAGGTGACAGGTTCAAACTAAAGGAAGAAAATAATGGTGAATGCAACAAACACCAATATGAGTAAGAAAAACTATAAATAGATAATATTCTAAATAATCCATGTTATTAATAATCCAAGTTATTAATTACTAAAACATCACCATAATATTAAACAATAATGATGTCATATTAGCATGCATATAAAACTACGTAAATAAGTAAAAATTTCATAGCAGTAAAAAAAATAATGAATTGGCCCAGATACTTCTAAATGGTTAAATACAAGTCCTTTATGGGCCACTCAGAAATGCAGTGCATCCGGAAAGAATTCACAGCGCTTAACTTTTTCCACATTTTGTTATGTTACATCATGGAATAAATTCATTTTTCCCTCAAAATTCTACACACAATACCCCATAATGACAATGTGAAAAAAGTTTTTTTTAGATTTTTGCAAATTTATTAAAAAATAAAACATTTACATAAGTATTCACAGCCTTTGCTCAATACTTTGTTGATGCACCTTTGGCAGCAATTACAGCCTCAAGACTTTTTGAATGAGATGCCACAAGCTTGGCACACCTTTCTTTGGGCAGTTTCACCCATTCCTCTTTGCAGCACCTCTCAAGCTCCATCAGGTTGGATGGGAAGCGGCGGTGCACAGCCATTTTCAGATTTCTCTAGAGATACTTCTTCAATCGGATTCAAGTCTGTGCTCTGGCTGGGCCACTCAAGGACATTCACAGAGTTGTCGTGAAGCCACTCCTTTGATATTTTGCCTTTGTGCTTAGAGTCGTTGTCCTGCTGAAAGATGAACTGTTGCCCCAGTCTGAGGTCAAGAGTGCTCTGGAGCAGGGTTTCATCCGGGATGTCTCTGTACATTGCTGCATTCATCTTTACCTCTATCCTGACTAGTCTCCCAGTTCCTGCCGCTGAAAAACATCCCCACACACAGCATGATGCTGCCACCACCATGCTTCACTGTAGGGATGGTATTGACCTGGTTTCCTCCAAATATGACACCTGGCATTCACATCAAAGAGTTCAATCTTTGTCTCATCAGACCAGAGAATTTTGTTTCTCATGGTCTGAGAGTCCTTCAGGTGCTTTTTGGCAAACTCCAGGTGGGTTGACATGTGCTTTTTACTAAGGAGTGGCTTCTGTCTGGCCACTCTACCATACAGGCCTGATTGGTGGATTGCTGCAAAGATGGTTGTCCTTCTGGAAGGTTATCCTCTCTCCACAGAGGAATGCTGTAGCTCTGACAGAGTGTCCATCGGGTTCTTGGTCACCTCCCTGATTAGGGCCCTTCTCCCCTGATCTCTCTGTTTAGACGGCCGGCCAGCTCTTGGAAGAGTCCTGGTGGTTCCAAACTTCTTTCAATTACGGATGATGGAGGCCACTGTGCTCATTGGGACCTCCAAAGCAGCAGATATATTTCTGTACCCTTTCCAGGATTTGTCCCGGAGGTCTACAGACAATTCCTTTGACTTCATGCTTGGTTTTTGCTTAGACATGCACTGTCAAGTGTGGGACTTTATATTGACAGGTATGTGCCTTTCCAAATCATGTCCAATCAATTGAATTTACCACAGGTGGTCTCCAATTAAGCTGTAGGAACATCTCAAGGATGATCAGGATGATCAGTGGAAACAGGATGAGCTTAATGGCAAAGGCTGTGAATACGTCTGTACATGTGGTTTCTTAGTTTTTTATTTTTAATAAATTTGCAAAAATCTCAAAAAACTTTTCATGTTGTCATTATGTGGTATTGTGTGCAGAATTTTGAGGGAAAATGAATTTATTCCATTTTGGAATAAGGCTGTAACATAACAAAATGTGGAAAAAGTGAAGCGCTGTGAATACTTTCTGGATGCACTGTAATTAGTAGCCTTTAGTAGTTTAAAACCACAAATATTTTTAATTGATATTGTTATGAATCCAAAATTGGATAATGTTATTTTCTATACTGCATCCACAGGTTAATGATAATATACCATTATTTGATTGACAGTTATCCTATGTACTGGTATAATTCAGTCATAGTTGTCAGCTTACAGTATGTATGATGAGTAGGGTTTACCTGTCCATCTGCCTGTGGAGATCGTGAATGCCATCAGTGCTGGAATACGACTGCTGCTATGAGTAGGTGCGCTGTATCACAGTTAATGTCCAACTGACTATGGAGACTGTGGGTTCCATCAATGATGGATAATGATAACCATTGTGAGCAGGTACAGTAACACTCAAATGTAAAGATCTTGGGTCGGTACACTAACTGCTGTGTCTGAAACTCTTTAAACATTGAATGCTGGGACTGTTATTATTGACCAACAAGGACATTTTTAAGCTATGCTCCACAGATATAATATGGTAGACGTCAAACCTGTCAGCAAACCAATTTAAAGTACAAAAATAACAAAAAGCTACTATATGTGTCCATAATCAGAGGCAGGGATACAGGTAATAAGCAGATTTCCTTATCAATGTGCCAAGGGAACTTTAATGCATGCAAGCGTTGGCACATGTCCAGACATTATGTCAGTCAGTCATGTTACTAATTTGCAAACAACCCAGGAATGGAGCATTTGACTACAGTGAAACATATTCTTAGATAGCTTAAAGGTATCATGTGAGGGGCTATCTCCCTAGGATCCAGCTTAGCATTTTCTGGTCTTCTCGATCAGGCCCCTGCATCGGTCCATGCCTCCAGCTGTGCCCCTACTCCAGACCTGCTTGTCCCCTCTGGAATGGTGCATGCTTCCGGCACCATCTCAGTATTCTTGTGTGCTAGGACTCTGCAGAACACGACCACTGCTTCCTCCTGCTGGCCTCTTGATCCCTGCCAGATTCCACCTTGCTGCTGGACCCAACTGCTGCAGGTGCCTGTTATCAACTCTTATGTACTCCACTGCCTGCTGCCATCTCTGCCTCCCCACTGGACCCACTGCATTGACTCTCACTTCACTCCAACGCCTGCTACTGCCACCCTGAAAGAAACTGGCCCGCTGACCCTCTACCTGGCTTCAAACCCCAAATGTCTTGTGAGTAGACCCCTGGTGCCATTGTGATTCCAAATCAGTTACGGCCCAGCTGTGGACTAGGTCTCCTACTACTCAACACCTCTCTGAAGCACTGCAGCCGCTCAGATCGACCTTGCTTCCAAGAAGGCTGCATCCACAATACTCTTGGTCTAAGCCAGCTACCCTCACAACCACAGACCATCTCCACCATTCCCGGTTGACGGAACATGTCACCAGTGTCCGCCCCCCCTCCTGCACATCTCCACTTTGGTGTGCCACCATCAACCTTTGGCAAGGACTTGGCCTGCTTGTTACAAGCTGCCGCTGCGGTTCATCTCCATGGCATGTTCTGGTCATTGCCAGGTGACCAAGATGTCACAGGACTTCCATACAGTGATACAACCAGGATGCCAGGTGGCTGCAGGGAAATCTGGGGCTGCTGTTGCCAGCAGCCGGGATGCTCATGTTACTTGCAGCAGTGCAGGTGCAGGAAGTTTATCGTTAAAGAGACCACCTCAGCCTGGCTGCTCTAATTGGTGCTGCTTGTTAAAAGGCAGTCAGACCTGCACCACTCTGACGGTTAGAGTCTGTGCCTACCTGCATAAGCTGCTGGTCCCTATCCACAGACCTTGCCTGTCTAGTGGATACTTTTCCGGATTCACTACCCGTTTGTGTCCATCTCTTTGTCCTATCTGTGTCCTACTCAGATTCCAGTGTATTAACTCTCTGCCTCCCAATCTTGGGTTCCTGCTATCAGTGTGGGCCTAATTCAGACCTGATCGTAGCCGTGCAAAATTTAGCACAGGGCTAGTTCACCCCGCATGTCAGGCCCTCACCCCGTTGCACAGGTACAAAAGCATCACATGGCGGCGATGCTTTTGTACCTGAAGAGTAGCTCCCTACCAGCGCAACTCCTGCGCGCTGGCAGCGAGCTACTTGTCGCTCTCTGGGTCGCAGTGGCTGCCTGTGACATCATGCAGCTGCCGCATCCCGCCCCCCGCACGGTCCGGGCATGCCTGCGTTGCCCGGACCACACCACCAAAATGGCGGCCCAATGCCGCTGGGCTGCCCCATCCTGCCAAGCGAACACCTCTGCCTGTCAATCAGGCAGAGGCGATTGCTGGGCAGGGATGCCGATCGCATCTCTGGCATGCGCCGGTGCACTGTGGCACCAGCGCATGTGCAGTTCAGACCTGATTGCCCGCTGTGCAAAAATGCACAGCAGCAATCAGGTCTGAATTAGGCCCAGTGTCCATACACCTTCCACACTGCATCTACAAGTCATCTGTAAAGTGCCTGCATCCCACATTACTGTGCCCTCTCTGCTCTGGCTTAGATTCCGTCTTAGTCCTGACCTTAATCCTCTGTGCTCCTGTGAGTGAAGATTTAGTTCATTCTCTGTGGTCTCTGGGCTATTGTGTGAGCCCCTACTGCTTGAGGTTTAATCCAGATGGCAACCAGTACCAGTGTGCATATCTAGTACTAAGGGAACAACAGGGGACTGTTATTGGTGGAAGACCCTCTAATCGTCTCGAGGGGTCTCACACGAATAGCGCTAGAGTTCCAAAACATTGCTACACCTTACCACCAATTACTTTCCCAAAGGACTCCCCATCCTCCCTTCCTGCACCAGGAGCCTCTATGCTGGCTCCCAACACCTTTCCCTGAACCAGCTAATTGTGGACTACTAAAGCATAGGCTTCTGTATGTACTTCCTACCAGCCCCCACTGATTACCCCCCTCTGATTGTGCTTGAAATATTTTATATTACTACTGACTCACTGTCCACTACTCACTACCAAATGTACCATTTTTGTGTGCCCTATTTTTATTGCCTACTGCCTACTTTCCCTGTTCTGCCATTATCTACTGCCTTGCTCTATGCCCACCACCAACTGTACAGGCACCTGTGGACTCATGCTGTTTTTCCCATCGTTTTACCATACATAGTTCCTTATTTTATTACTTGATCTTCTCACGAAGTCCCACCCCTGATCCTCCTACTTGTATTTGGGTGGTCTTCAGTATGCCGGCTGTCGGGATCCCGTCGCACAGTATACCGGCGCCGGAATCCCGACAGCCGGCATACCGACACTTATTCTCCCTCATGGGGGTCCACGACCCCCCTGGAGTGAGAATAAAATAGCGTAGCGCACCACCGTGCCCGCAGCGTGGCGAATGCAGCGAGCCCGCAAGGGGCTCATTTGCGCTCGCCACACTGTTGGTAAGCCGGCGGTCGGGCTCCCGGCGCCGGTATGCTGGTCGCCGGGAGCCCGACCGCCGGCATACCATACCACACCCCTTGTATTCTATCCCCTTAGTCGGTCACCATGTCTCCTTCCCCCATCCCATACCCATTACTCTTCCCATGCTCTTATCTCTGACCCTTATCAATCCCACCCCTCAAACCAGCAACCTAGCCAACCTCATCCATATCACCATCCTTCAATCCCTGCCTTTCTCATGGTGCACACCAGCCAGCTAAGGACTTCGGTTAAGGACACCAGAAAATTACACATCACCAGTTCAACAAGCCTTGCTGGGGTGGGACAGAGGAGTCATCACCAGGAGCAATCAAAGGGTTTCACAATTATGAAATCTTGTTGGCTCAGGTCAGGAACATTAAGGCTAGCCTCCTCTTCAGGAGAGTGGATGAAGGAGACTCCTCCTCATGCAGACCTACTGCTAGTGGATGTCCACACAAAACTTCACATATTTTCTCTTTCTACACTCACACATCTCACTGACCCCAGGTCAACATTGCATGTAACTGGATAAAACAACACACAAAGATACTGTGAAATCTGACTATACTTGAATTATGTTCACATCTCTTATGCAGCTCTTCCCCCTGACACAGCTCTTCCTTCACACCTCTTATCCCATCATGCAGCTCTTCCCCCTGACACAGCTCTTTCCTCACACCTCTTATCCCGTCATGTAGCTCTTACCCCTGACACTACTCCTTACTCACACATCCTATCCCTCAAGCTGCTCTTTACCCTGATACATCTCTTCCCTCACGCATTCTATTCCTCATACAGCCCTTTCCCCTGATACAGCTCTTCCCTTACACATCTTATCCCTCATGCAACTCTTCTCCCTGACACAGCTCTTCCCTCACACCTCTTATCCCCTCATGCAGTTCTTCCCCCTGACACAGCTCTTCCCTCACACATCCTATCCCTCAAGCGGCTCTTCACCCTGATATAGCTCTTCTCCAACACATCTTATCCCCTCACACAGCTCTTCCTCCTGACACAGGTCTTCCCTCACACATCCTATCCCTCAAGTGGCTCTTCCCCCTGACAGAGCTCTTCCCTCACATATCCAATTCCTCACACGGCCCTTCACCCTGGTACAGCTCTTCCATCACACATCTTATCCATCACATGGCTTTTCCCCCTGACATAACTCTTGTGTCAGGGGAACAACAATATTATTTTTTGTACAACTTGTGTGTGTTGTACATGCAGTGTTCACATAAATATAAGGACTGTGACTCTGCAGGCTGTGCTCCACTGCATTTACATAATATAAGCACTGTGACTCTGCAGACCATACCCCACTGCATTCACATAAATATAAATACTGTGACTCCGCAGGCTGTACCCCACTACATTTACATAATATGAGTAATGTGCCTCTGTGGCCCTACCCCACTGTGTTCACATAACATAAGCACTGTCAGTCTGCAGTGAGAGTTGTCATTTTCAAAAAAATAAATAAATACTTTAAATAGTTGGGGGGGGGGTTGCACAACTTGTGTGATCATGATCAGATGATAGAAGGAGGATCAGCAACCAATTACTAGTATACAGACGCAAACTAACGTAATATAGCTATATTTAATTGACATTAGGGATATGTGAGCATCCAAGTCCCACAGACAAAACAACAAATAAAATTAGTAGTGCATACAGATGCAAACGAACGTGTTACAGCTATGGTCCATTGATGTTAGGGATATGTGAGCACCCAAATCCCGTAGCCATTATGGCATAATCAAAACCAATGGGAAGGGATCACTGCTAACATTTACACATGAGCTTGTGTATCTGTCATGAGGCATTGTGTCCGAGTGGTGAAGTGTATCGCTCCCCAGAGTCCCGAGTTCGATTCCCAAAGTGCGAATGCCTTTTTTTTTACACTTTATTATTATTATTATTATTATTATTATTATTATTATTTTGTATTGTAATATACCTTCATATTCAAGAGAAATATGCACACAGGTTCTACATGAATCAGGGCAATGAATGAATGAATGAATGATTGAATGAATGAATGAATGAATGAATGAATGAATGAATGAATGAATCAGGGCAAAATAGGGAAAGATCAAGATCCACTTCCACCTCGTGCTGATGCTGCTGCCACTAGTCATGGCCGAGACGATGAAATGCCATCAACGTCGTCTGCCAAGGCCGATGCCCAATGTCATAGTAGAGAGCATGTAAAATCCAAAAAACAAAAGTTCAGTAAAATGACCCAAAAATCAAAATTAAAAGCGTCTGAGGAGAAGCGTAAACTTGCCAATATGCCATTTACGACACGGAGTGGCAAGGAACGGCTGAGGCCCTGGCCTATGTTCATGGCTAGTGGTTCAGCTTCACATGAGGATGGAAGCACTCATCCTCTCGCTAGCAAACTGCAGTGCCACTCCTAGATGGGCCAAGTGTTTGTGTCGGCCACTTGTGTTGCTTAGCTTAGTCACACAGCGACCTTGGTGCGCCTCTTTTTTTCTTTGCATCATGTGCTGTTTGGGGACTATTTTTTTGAAGTGCCATCCTGTCTGACACTGCAGTGCCACTCCTAGATGGGCCAGGTGTTTGTGTCGGCCACTTGTGTCGCTTAGCTTAGTCACAACGCGACCTTGGTGCGCCTCTTTTATTCTTTGCATCATGTGCTGTTTGGGGACAATTTTTTTGAAGTGCCATCCTGCCTGACACTGCAGTGCCACTCCTAGATGGGCCAGGTGTTTGTGTCGGCCACTTGGGTCGCTTAGCTTAGTCACACAGCTACCTCGTTGCGCCTCTTTTTTTCTTTGCATCATGTGCTGTTTGGGGACTATTTTTTTGAAGTGCCATCCTGTCTGACACTGCAGTGCCACTCCTAGATGGGCCAGGTGTTTGTGTCGGCCACTTGGGTCTTTGTGTCGGCCACTTGGGTCGCTTAGCTTAGTCACACAGCTACCTCATTGTGCCTCTTTTTTTCT